>NC_134706.1:26286013-26586013 GCF_043290135.1 Rhipicephalus microplus | reverse complement strand
GTTTCCTTGCTTTCAGAAATTGACAGAATCGCAATAGTGTAGTTTGACAACCTTTCGAGGGCGCTGTTATTGAATCGTTGAAGTTTTCACATGCGATAGCTTTGAGTATAGGCAGAGCAGTTTTCACTGTGGTGACGGCACCTGCAAAAGCTGTGTACTGCTGCAATTTGGTGTAAGTTTGCTGCTGTCTCGACACGCGTAGCCTGCTGCACCTTGCTGTCAGAGGCAGAGGCAGTTTCGTTTTTTTTTTATGTTTAATCCTCGCCGTAATAATTTCCCTCAACATGTGTGTGTAGACTGGTGTGTGCCATTGTAATCACTGTGCTTGGCGTTCGTTCAGCCTGAATGCTCGGCTACGCCACCCAATCATTGGCTAATGTTTCGAGATGTGTGAGAAACGTTGGTTGACTGGTAGTTTATACTACTGTTAGCAGAGGATGAGTTTTGTATTTTTTTTTCTGTAGCTGCGGGAGTTGTTGCAGCTTCTATCAGAGCTCTTGCAGCGTTTGTTGGCACCTGTTTCACGATACTTGGGAACAGTTTAGTTTCCCCGTGAAGTAATGTGCAGTCCCCCCCTTCCCCTCTTTTGTTTCTTGGCCACAGTTATAGTCGGTTGCGACGTGAGAAATGTCAGCTCCACATACGCTTATCGCTGACCCTCCTGCTGAAAATTCGCATATTTATATGCTCCATTCAATAGTGCTTATTCATCTTCGTGACGTCAAGCGCTTCTCGAGTGCTTCAGATAACCGACTTTTCCCATTTGTCACACATTTGTGTCGCTGGTTTTGGTCAGGAACATTCTTGGGCAAATTTTGCGGTCATTCTGACATCGCGGATGAGCAACACGTAATGTTCTATGAAGTGACATGAGCTTTTAGCTCTCAATATGCAATTTGCAGTGGCTGTCGCGGCTTCCTGCGGGACATTCTCAAAGAATCGCTGTAGGATGGGGACAGTTCCTATAAAGATCGTAGACACGAGTTTGTAAATGTGTAGGTCTAGTATCGTGGCAGAGGTACGGCAAATGAGGACTATCGAGCTCTATCGAGCTTTATTGGTTCATTACCCTGCCAAAGCCGCAAAATGGCCACTTTCACCGTGGCAGGATCCTGTGAAAGACCGAAAGAAGAAGCAAGAAGTGAAAAAAAAACTGAGGGCAAGGTGCTGGTCATCCTGCACGGGCTTCTGCGACGTCGTGCGGTTCTGTAGCACCTTGCACAGGCCCCTGTAATTGCTTTTGGAGGGAAGCTTTATTTGGCTAGATTAAACCGAATTCGTTTTTCCCGTGTGCACAATAACACCTGGTGCGCATGTCTCACAGAAATTGAGCAAGCCTAACCAGTCACCGCTGGTCCACTAAACATGAAGGGGAGAATACATGGGTAGAAAACACCAAGATTCGTGGAGAGACGTAACCGATGATTGTGAAAGATTTTAGCGAGCCATCAGTATTAAACAAATTGAATACTGACGCTGCACATTTCAGCTTCGCTGGTTGACCATCTGTATGCCTTGTTAAGGTGGCATCGTTCTTCAACCGCAGAGCCACTCAAGCTTTTCGTTTAGGGTTACCAGAAAGCTAAAATGGACCTAGTGCATGAATTGCAATAACTTGGCCTGCCTACACAGTCCTTCATTCTAGGACTGACCATACATGAAGGCAGTTTGCTGTTGGTGATGTATGTTTGGGAAATGCGGATAGTTTTTCAACGCGTGTCTATGTATCCCAGTGATTTGGCAGGTAAGGAGGTGTGTAGCCAGGACACCTATTGAGGTTGACTAAGTGGATATGGAATACAGGCGTTTTTTCAACATGCCGGTCTTCTGAAGAAAGCATAGGATGGCACAACCTAAAACAGACCGAGAACGGCACACTGATAGACGCAATGGTTTTCGTCTTACTCCAGGTTGTATCGCCAAAAATATTTTCCTTGTTAGTTTGTGCTGGGACTGCTTTATGCTCTCCCATAGTAGAGTACCTAGTACTCTGAATCGTTAACCACTTCTTCTAAACACACAAAATAGACTGAGGTCGACCTGTGGATATCCTCAAACGTTGGCCTCGTGTCAGAATGGGGCAGTGCCTAAATTTTCGTCGATGCGGCCTCATCAGATGTGAGGCTCACGGGACGGCTTTCAGCTCTCCCATAGTAAAGTACGAAGTACTCTAAATCGTTAACCACTTTTCCTAAACACATGCGTGAAGAAGAAGGGAGAGAGAACCTTGCTAAATTAGACCACACTATATAGGACAGTGGTAATCAAGATTGCACTAATTAATACCTTGTCAATTAAAACTTTGCTAGCAATCTAGGCTCCCCCACAAACTCTGCTGTTTTTCTAGCTTTGCAACACTGGTGCGAGAAATTCGACCCGTTTTTGTTTCTAAAATAAGCGCAGCGCGGCTATTTAAATAAGCCAGACTCCATGTGGCCAGTTTCGGGAAAGCTTTGAAGCTTTGTCGCAGCAAAGCAGCATAAACTGAAAAACCAAGAAATTTTCTGTGTCACACAGACATATAAGCCTCAACGTTTCTGCCCAAAATTGAAAAAAAAAGGGAACAGCATAAATCATCATTTTCTCTTCTGTTATAATCTGTTACAACCTGAAAAAGAGCAGCCAGCTCTGCCCACAGATATCGTAATCACACTTTTTGCTGGTCATAAAAGAACCTTAAGACGCAAACATCGCGAACACACAGTGGCTCGCCATCAAAGGTGCGATATGGAGTACCACTCTTTAAAATCAATGCGGAGAAAAACTGGACGCCTGGAAACCGTCTCGTACCTGAAGAGAGCACATGTTGACAATTTTATTGAGGCAACTGAACGTCAGAAAGTTGCGATTGTACCCCTTTAACGTACCAGCATATATTTTCGAAGGCGAGTTTACTCTGTCAAACAAATCTCCCGTATACAGAGAAGGCTCTGAATATGTGCCAAGTTGGTAAATGCCAATTTCTTTTTCTTTATATTAAGGTCGGTTTACTCATGTTGCACACTGAGATGGCAACACTATCATGACGTCAGGCTGCAGTATCGATTCTGGCAGTTTCATTCACCTGTATGGCTAGTAGCAGTCGCACCAGGCACCAGAAACGTTCAAACCGGCCACATGTGCATCATCAATGGAGCCCCAAACTGAAGCAGCCGTTGAAACATTGCGATATCTTCTGGGAGCATGCGAGGAAAAGCTTGTATCGCGAGGTCAGGATACAGTAGGAACCGAAGCTGGCTTTCAAGAACATAACGTAATTAATTTTTCAGGGTGCACTCGTGCTTACCAATACATTCTTTAGGCTCTCGAAGGCTTGGCCTTTCATCTGAAATTAAGGGACAGCTGAAAATATCAGTGTCAGTGCTGCTGTTGCGGAAAACGCATCCCGCATAAAATGACCCACACGTGCTCCTGACCAACTGCATCTCGTAGCCACGTGAAAGTGAATGTTGATTTTTGAATTTGCTGTTTACCGACCATGTGTTTTTGCTTTTCACTTGCCTCATCCCCGGGGGCAATTTGTGTTTTGTGAACCCTGGATTTCGCCCTGCTGCTTTGTTTTGTCTGATGTATTTGTGGCACCAAGTGCGCCATTGCCATGCTGGGGATGTTAGCAGTGCACAAGTGCTGTGTTGTAGAGGTACTGCAAGACGGCGAGTAAAATTCGTCAGAATGCAGTTGCAGTGCTTGGCATTGAGGTTCTGGACATTATGGACCACCTGTGCACTATGATTGGTTGTTCTTAGCAGTAGCAATTGGCTGCCTCTCTCGTACTTAGCCCTTTGTGACTTGGCACCCTCGCTAGGAGATGCGACTTACACCCCTGAACAAGAAAAGGGGATCTTAGGGGATAGTTTTTGTTCGTTAAAAACAACACAAATTAGAATTATTACACAAGCAAGCCAAGGATAGTGTAATAAATATAATGAAAATGAAGTGGATGAAATGTTGGCTTGCTGCTAGCAGGGGCTTAACCTGCGCATTCACATGATGCGTCCGAAGCTCTACCAACCGAGATAGAGCGGCAGTCATCCACCATCCCTCCAAAGGGGCGTTGCCAGGGGGTTGGCGCACTGGGCCTGAGCCCTCTCACCCCTGAAAAAGTTTCTGGCTACGCTTCTGTCCGCATCATGTGGTATATATGGGCAAGAGTAGGACAGGAGTAAAGAAATGGGCAAAAGTAGGAAAAAAAAAACAATAGGAGAGGGTGATGATGAGTAGCATCAGTGAAAAAATATATGTGCTGTATCTACAGTCTTGCCTTTGGAGTGTCCTTGAACCATTTCAACCCTTTAAGTGCAACATCCACATGTGCGGATGTAGCATGTTTTTGCCACTTTGCCACGAAACAGCAAGATACATTCTGCATAGGAATAATTAGGTTTCCCTTACAAACATCGTCTCAACCTAATTAGCTGCACACAGCTCCAGCCGCCCACTCAGTTGAAGGCGTTATGATAGTGAACGGCTCGGCCGGTGTTCTCTGTTTCACTAACAATATAAAAAATATTTCTTGTTGCTCTATACACAACAAAAACAAATCGTGTATGCATCTCGCCTATGATTTTACTCTTTTTACATGATAATGAATCATGAATTACTATATAATCATAATTGCATGCTAATTATAATAAATTTCTCTAAGGCACTTAAGAAACACATACCTTCATTTCTTAATGGAATGTAAATACAAAGCCTTAGCGTTACATTGTGCAAACTTGGCGAATTTGCAGACAGTAGATCGTAATTCAAGCCAGAAGGGGCTAAGGAGAGGACAAACTTTGTCAAGTTCAGAATCGTGTAAATGATGAACGACGAAATTGGTTAATCCAGAGCTTTTTTTTAGTGAAGTGCGTAGATGATGTGGAATGCTGCTGCAGTCCAGACTGCTTATATATGATGTGTGTGCATATTACATGTGCTCGTGCTATGCCCATATCGCTAGGGGCTGCCCACGAGCACAAAGCACTGGCTTCCGTTTTTTTCTGCTAGCAGTCCATTTTATAAATGCTATTTTCTGCTGCGGGTGTGGGGCTTTAAGTCGCGCCTGAAAAGGAAAATTGTGAATCGGAGGGTTGAGCTTCACTGCAAGTGATTTTGGAAATGCCTTTAGTGACAGTAGCAAGGCTTCTTGCGTGCGGTGAGGTTTTCTTTTGTAATCGTGTAATATTTTTTTCTTTATTGTGATCGTCTTTTTAAGAAAATTTTCATGCTGGAAAGTAAAGAACACATCGATTGTAAGAGCCTGTTCTCTTTGAGAGTGAGTGATGGACAGCAAAGGCGTGTGCAAAGAGAGTCTTTGGTGCAGTGCAGAGAAATATAATTTTTTTTTGGAAATCTTTGCAATCAAATTTTTTCAGTACTATTGTGTTGTCTGTTTATGCAAAAAAGAAGTACTCACTTTTTTGTGAGCTTATAAAATTTATTTACCATCCTCAAGGGGATTAAAACTGTGGTGTGCGTGTTTTGATGGGGGGTCGGTACATCAATCTGTTAGTTTGTACTTGCGTGAGTGTTTCCACTTGTACGATGTGGCTTATTAACAATAAAAAATCTTTCATTCGTGTGAGCTGGAGCACGCATTTGGTCGCCGTTCCTTTTGGTCTTTGGCGTGCCTCACTCGTGCTGCACACTCTAAAAATAAATTGTGTATTTGGGGAGTATTTGTAACCGGACTATGACAGTCACCTACCCCGCGAGGTTTCCTTGTCATATCACTGTAGTTTCGGCACTTTCAGGGTACGAACGACCAGCACTACCTGTGTGAGGGCATTCTTGATAGAAAAGTGGAATAGCTGGGTTTTCAAGAAAAAAAACTAGACAGAGCCAGATTATTATTATATTTGCATGGTGAAAATACTCCCCAAATAACTAATTTTTTTTTAGAATGTACTTGTGAGATTAGCAACAGTCATTCAACTGGCATATATGCAGATTTTCAACACGTCTAATTTCAACGTGACGGCGTTGAAGAGCTCGTTTCGCAGAAATTCCTGCGGCGGCACCGTTGGTTTTGAGCGAAAAATCATCTTATGCGTGACCGAAAAACCGAGAACAATGCAAATAAAATAAATAAATGGCAAAAAAAATGTTAGAGTAGAGTGGGGACCGAACCAGGGTTTTTCGCATGGCAAGTGGAATGTTCTACCGCACGGCCACGTCTCTGCTTGTGAAAACAGCGAGAAGAACTTCCTCTGCCTAGAAATGCAGTGAAATCGGCCTTTATGCTTCACAAACACATGCCTCCTGTATAGATGGTTCACAATGCTACATGAAGTAATGCAGTAATGCCTTGCACAAGCGTGCATTGCCAACGGGCATCAGAATATGCGATTGTCCTAATGGCTCCGCGGTTGAAAGCAGGCACCCCACTACAAAAGGCACTACTGCCCCTATTTCCTCAAGGCCACATAGTGGGAGCATAGCAAATTCGAAAAGGTTTCATACACTAAGTGTTTGAAGTATGCACTACGAATAGGATGCCGCTGTTGCCATCAACTCCTAAAGGCGAAGCTTTAGGGTCCTCTAATTTTTTCCGGGCCGCAATGCACATAGGGACACGTATGCAAAAGAAAACACGAGGCTCTCGGTGACAAAAGTTTCACAGTACGTTTATTTGCCATATTCCTCACAAAAGGGGTTGTTGGCTAAACAGATCAACCCTGCTGAAGGGAGGTGTGGCCGTATAAATGACTCTCGGTGTTCTAGAAAGATACAGAGACAAGACAACTTCAGTATGGCCTCACGTGCGTTGGTACCATTCAAAGCATAGGTGCACAATATAGAGGCGAGAAACTCCAAAATAAGAACAGCATCACACAAACTTATCCAGGACGAACTGTGGCTTGCAGTGCTAGGTACGGTGGCGCCACCTAGGTGCGGGCTGCATGAAGCAGTGACGTGAAAATACGGTCAACGGTGATCGCGCAAGCACGGAAAGTCTGCTTTTCCTTCCGTCAGTGAATTCAAGCCAAAAAATGCAACACTACTAAGCTATGGTTCAATTTTGGTAAGGTGAAACCAAGCTAGCAGCTAATTTTCTCTTGCTGACCTCGCCAAGAAACACTAGTGAATCCCAAACAAACTGTTAGCAAACGAAATGCTCCACAACTAGTCGCACAGCCTAGAAATGAAAAGCAGAAGTAAATGTTTATACATGCTAAACTTTTAGGCCAAATTAGACAAAGCCAGTGTTAAATATTGGCCTCGTCATTGTTTTGGATGTTGCTGAAGTGTAGGTGATGGAGCACCTTCACTGCTTTACACCATTTAACAAAATAACATCTAAAATGAAAGCCCACGAGAACGATGATAGAATATTGCATGCAAAAACCATTATATCATTATGAGACATGCCACAATGGCAAACTCTGGAATAATTTAGGCCACTTTAGGTTTTTTCTATGCTTACTTAAATCAAAGCGCACGGGCATATGGTGTGATTCCCCTGCATCAAAACAAAACCACATTGGCTACAAGTCATACCCGAAGGCACCACCGTGCCTCCACAAAAACACCCACTAGCGGATGTGCTAGCAGTATAAAGGCAGCTCGACCTCGTTCAGCCACCATATCTGGGGCGATGCTCCAAAAAGTTTTTTGGGGTGCGTCCCATGTCAGTGTGATGATGAGAAGCTTATGGACCACTGAAACGTGAGCTAAGAAAAACACGCACACCTTGGCCGGTGTGCCAACACATGGACATCATGAATGGCACACAGTGTCCCAATTAATGTATGTCATTTTGCAGAACCACAACATGGCCTGCGTTGATCTGCAATTTGTGTTTGAAAAAAAAAAAAAAATTTAGACGGGAAGCATTACAAATGGCGTGGCTTTTCGGCATGGTTACTGCTGATGCATATCTGAATATGCCTATTAATTCACTCATGGCATTGCAAAATTACTGAAAATCAAAATGCAGGTTTTCTTTTTTTTTAAAATTTCGCGCTTAGACACAGGCGCACCTCGCACACAATGCCGCCATAGCGATGCACATGTCTGTGCTTTGCAGTGGCTGCCTCCTTAACGCCCATGCAGCTACTGTAATCTGTGGCTCGCTTCACGATGATTGAAAATGTCGATACTACTATAAAAATTTACTTAATTTGCAATATTATCACTCAAAGTACTCTATAAATAATAATAATAGCTAGGTTTAACATCACGAACCCACAATTTGATTACAAAGGTTGTCATAGTGGAGGGCTCCATGAATTTCAGCCACTTGTAGTTATTTGACATGCACCTAACTAAGTGTAAGGGCCTTCATTGAAACTGTGACCGCTTCGACCGGGATTCCATAAGGTGACCTTTAGGTCATCAGTGGAGCACTGTAACCATGAGACCACCGTAATGGGTTACTCTGTATAACCGACACCACATCTCTATTTAGACAGTGTTGCGTAAAATAAATATAGTTCAAGTTGTTCCTACCGATTCGTCAATCGATTGCCTCAACTGCAAAACACTATTGTCTGTCTTTCCTCCATATCAGTGTACGGACAAAGTGACGCTAACTCTGCCTGTATGACAAGCGTATCGAATGCAGCATGTCGATTACCATTTAACGATTTCTTACACACAAAAACAAACTGATTCTGAACAGTAAGTGGGCATTCGCAAAACTTAACTGGCCAACATCGGGTTACAGTGGTCCAAAGGCTCCCTAGACCGACGGCTAGCTGTTGTTAAGTTAAGTAAGAGTAACGGCAGACCACCAAACTTCTGAAAACGACGTGCGAGAAACCAAGGCAAGCTCACTGCCAAATCGGCCAGACGCACTATAATCAACACTCACTACAGACGTACATACACGGTGCAAAAGTGGCTACACAAGCGGCATACCTGAAAGCGCGCGAGAAGCCGTCAGCAACAGCATGTCAATAAACTACAGCAACAACAGCAACATATTATATATATATATATATATATATATATATATATGCATATGCATATGTGTGTATGTATATAGAGGTATAAAATGTGTGATAGACCCAACATCTTCTTCAGTAAAAGAAAGACAACACGCAGGGGTAAAAGAAAAAGCAGATTTCGTCCACTGCCGTAACGAAGAAAGAGGTCACGACGTTTGGTCATCATTTCTCACCGCATGCAACAAGTGAAGTGCCGTACAAAAACTAAAAAAGAACGTGCGGCATTCTTTAGAGGAACAAATTAGAAAGGGAAGTGGGATTCTTGCCAAAACGTAAAAATCACATGGCGTACAAGAACTAGAATGGCCAACGTAAAATACGACCAAAGCGCTCGATAAAACGGTGCCAGATTAAGCAGACTGGACAGCATGGATCAAGCTTGTCTAGAGCAGTCATGCAGCAGGCCTGGTTTAGCCTTGATAATGATGTTAAGCCCAATGGCCGTATTACACACTTTTTTTTTGCCCTACTTCGTTTCGTTTACCACCGGAACAGTATTGGTGTCACCGATTTCACAAAACATGTCCGTCCACTGGCGCTTCAAGATCCCCATTGTGATTATCCCTATAAAGCGATGCGCCCGTACTCGAACCAGCGTGTGAAATGTAACAGCGTAACACAACAAGCGTTAATGAACAAGCCTGAATACACTTAAATACAGGTAGGAAACAAACAGTCAAACACAGGTACAAAGGCAACAACACAGCACAATTGTCGGTACATGCCTGCTGTCTACGTATCGACATTTCACAGAGGTGGGCACGAGAAACACTCTACAAAGAAGGAGTAAATCAAATAGGTAAGTGTACCTACGGGGCGACCCTACAAAACTGGGAGAAAAAAAGAAAAAGAAAAAGTAATCACAGACTTCTTTAATCACATAAATGTAGCACTTGCTAAGAAAAGCAGCTCGATTCTAAGTGTAAAACATAATGTATAGAACCATTTGCCACTAAAGAATTCCAACTCAACAACGCACCTCAATGACTTGGGAATGTAACGACAGCTAGCCTAGTCGCGGTGCTGCGACTAGGCTTAAACATAACACGCAGCAACATAGTGATACTGTAATGAGCACCAGCACCTGTTCCCTTCGCTCTATTTTAGTTGGTGATAATAACATTGAATATCATAAGTGACGTGCCAAGAAGAAACTCACCAATGCGTCAGATCTGCCCCTAAAGAAGTGTCAAGCCTAGCGATTCTATAGTCACAGACTGAAAGACACATTTGCAAATGTATTGCAGCAGTCCCGTACCGATTACCAGAGGGAGAGAGAAAAAAGTAAAAATAAAAGCGGTATAGCAGTCCGATTCAAATGAAATAGAAAAAGTTACCCCGTCACAGTTACAAGTTTTGATTCAGGGTGACTTCTTACGAATAAATCTTGATATAGCTAATCTGGATATCACAAAGTACCAAATGAAGAAAGGTCTCGCCATCAATCGCAACGCTAAGTATATATATGTTCATGACAAATTTTTGGTTATAACAATTATTTTCACGTCTAATTCTTTGTGATGAGGTCTAATAGTACAGTTAAGGGTCACAGCTGATCAAGAGATGTTCATTGTTAATACAGCAATTAAAATGCCACAGACCGATTATATGTTGTTTGTTTGAATTTAGGTTTATAGCAATGAGCGATCACTACGTTTCTGTGACAGGTGAATATTTAGCACTGTACAACTTTGTTACTTCATTCACGAAAAGTCATTACTTTTTCGACAGTCGTTTGCATTTGTCAACTGCGATAGAGTAACGCTGTTGCTATAGCACAAAAAGTAGGCCTCACAGTTTGAAGTTGCCTGAGAAAGTAACTGGTTCCTAGTAATGCTTTTGTTAGTGACTAGTAACTGTCCCAAGTCTGCGTTATTGTCAAAGAAGGGAAATATTGTAGTTCAGGAAAAGTTCTCTATGCAGTGAAACAACTGCTCATTATTCCTATAAACAAAGTCCTGAAAAATGTAACTCTTGCCAAGACCTTCCCAGGTCTTTCAGGTTTCGGTGGCACCTACAAGTATGGTGCCAACAGCCACCACACCGACTTCGCAAAATTTCAGACTCAACCAAATATTCGGCCGCTCTATCCAATTCAGCCACGAGTTTTTGGGCGATTCGTTGAGATTCACCCATGCGAGTGACCTAACGTCACACGGTTATAATGGCTATCACATTTCCAACTTGGTGATTTGCATATAAGTTCCAGTACACAAGCTTTTATGCAGAACTCCTAAGCCTGGCTCCTAGTTATTATGTTCCCACTCTATGGGTGATCATAGGGCCCACCGCTCTTTCTAATTTGGTCAGGATGAGTGTTTACCAAAAGGTGCTGAATGGCAGACAATGAACTTATGATACCGATAAAACACTGAGATGCAAGGATGCAAACTTAAAGCCCAATTTAAGGATTTCCTTCACAGATTATTACACTGCACAGTTACAATACCAGGGTCTATCCTACTTTTTTTCTTTTTATATTAAATATTCAGGCACTATCACACTTGCATAATAAGATAATCTCAAAGTACAGTGTAGTGCGATCCTAATTTGGGTGTTTTTCAATTTTTGAAATAATATCAACGATAGTAACAGGAAAAGGGGGTTTAGCAAAATACCAAGATTTAAAGCTCATTAATATCGCTGTTATACTTTAAAAGCACTGCTGTTGACAACCAAGAAACGTTGGCAAATGTGAATACGGTTTATACGTCTCCAGCCCACGTAATGCCCACAGTTAAGGCTATGTAAGCATTGTAGCACAATAAATGTAATAATGATAACAAGCACTGTAACTGCAAATCTTGCGGAAAGATTTTTTAGCACATCGTTGTGTTTAGCATAAATGATGAGACTGGTATGCTAATATATATTCATACAGTTCAATTGCCTTTCGTTACAAGCCATCAGTACCTGTGATGATGTAGCAGCTGCTCACAGAGTTACAGCACAATTCCGCTCATTAGATTTTTCTTAAAGCTTTATCAGATTCAATGCAGCAAGGGCCACAGTGCTAAAACAAAGTTTTTAGGTGTGGAGGGAGTGCCCAACAAGCTTAGCACAAGTTTCGTGTACATTTCACCTCACAGCTAGAACCAGCACAACAATTAAAGAATTGTTTTGCCCTTTTACTAGTTTGATGAAAGGTTGTCATTTCTTTAACATGTGTACACAAAGAGCTTTTAGACAGTTCAAGTAACCCATTCCGCATCTCAAAATGAGTGAAAAAGCACAAAGGCCCCTCCAACAATTCTCTACCGTGAAACTGACAATCGAAATGTCATCAACAAGAATTTCAACCATGCTGTATTGTCACCAGATTGTCTAGCGTCCGAGATTTTGTTAAGAATGGCGGACACCGTCCTAACATTGGACAGCGCGTGAGGTTCTTGCCAAGGTCCGCGGAAAGTGGACGAACATGACCCTAAAGGTTTGTGTTGTGTTAAAAGGAACGGATCTCTTATCAAAGGGCACAAACTTAAAATTTCAAATGAGCAAACGAAGAAAGCCTGCAAACAAAAAAAATGTTGATCTCAGATAAGCTGTGCTTCATAGTGAATGCATTGACAGTCTCTGAACGAGAACAAAACAGAGGGAAAGCGCGCTTCGGTGATTATTGTGGAGATGCACTAAACATGCGTCGCATGTGAAGGTAAGCTCTTTTGTCGATGCGTGCATGATATGCGTATAGCACTAATCGTAAAGCCATATTACATAAAAGCTTAACAGGCTTGCTTTTGTTCATAATGAGAGACATCTTACAAGGCAACATCCACATCGACTTGGCAACACGTCCATCAAATCACTGAAAGATCAGAGTTTCAAGCGTGTACACCAAAGCGCTGCACAGAAATGTGTGCAGAATTAAAAACAAAAACAACAATGCTAAAAGTCTAGATGGACACAAGAGAGCAACGTATAAGTGTATGCCTTTCATGATCATCTAGCGCATTTACACAAATGCAAACTGGCAAGCTGTCATTCTCTTGTCAAGTTATTAACCGTCAGGACCCATTAGCATTGCTGTTTCGCGCCATGACATAGGAGAGTTGCTAAACGAGAGCATTGG
This sequence comes from Rhipicephalus microplus, assembly GCF_043290135.1. Lineage (NCBI taxonomy): Eukaryota > Metazoa > Arthropoda > Arachnida > Ixodida > Ixodidae > Rhipicephalus > Rhipicephalus microplus. The sequence continues at coordinate 26,573,008 of NC_134706.1, read as the reverse complement.
AAGAGCTGTAGAGCCCCAAGTTTCATCTGCTGAGCACTTCCACGTGATAGGTCCAGCCTCCTGCATTCGCACGCCGAAAACTTACCCTTGCCTTTCAAATTAAGGTTACAGGACTAAGCATTAGGAAAATTGAGTAACTGTAATCCACTGAAGTCACGATAGGTTACAATGAATGATATCGGCCCACTTGTACACATAACAGCTACATTTAGCTGAGAAACTCAATTCATATTAACAAACTGCTACCATGCTTAAATAACTTGTTAAGCCGACTGTTTCGCTAAGCCCAACTTACTCTGTGCCCAAGGTTTGTTACGCCTAACGTTAGGCCAAAAAATGGGCCAAGCCTGAGCTAAAAGCAGGTTTTGAAAAAGTGTTGGGCCGCTGAGTAGTGTGTCTATGCAAGGTGTTGGTTATAGTTAAAATTTTTAGGTGCAAGTCACTCCATTGAGGTCATACCATTGTACAGGGCTACATGACGTCAATGTTCACAACCAAAATGCTAGTTTTCTTGGAGTGAGCATGAAAGATTAAAGTGATGAAAGTAAACAAGCAGTACAATGGCACAAGCACTGAGCCCATGAAATGGAAGAGTTCAGCCTACAGTGCCCATCATGTTGTCAGGTTACCTTTTTCGCTATAAGGCTCACAGTCTCCTCAGACATCTCGATCTGGGAGCTCAAAATATGATCAAATATGAGATTGGAACATAGACAATCATAGCACGAGTTATTAACATCTAATCACTCCACAACAAGGTTCACACTTTCTTGCCAGTTGACGACTGCGTGACAGGTTTGAAGGGGATGAAACTGAAGAACAAACAGCTGATACATGGCTATTACGACCAACTGGACGCAAATCCACGACTTAGTACAAGCCCGATAAAGCGTGTTTACCATAAACAGAGACATTTCAATTCAAGCTGCTCGAAACAGCGCCAACATCAGGAATGTACACAAAGAAAACTGGAAATAAGTTGTGACATCATAAGTTCTTAGTTACATTAAAACCAACTGTACAAAGAATAGGGCCCACAGGTTTTTGAGAGACCCAGCTTCATTTTCAATGCCCTCGAAAGAGAGAGAGAGAGAGAGAGAGAAAAAAAAACAAGCTTCGATTTCAAGAAGCATGACACAGCATGAATAACAAAACAAAACCTCCCATTGAGACAGCAATAAAAATAAAACTGATATCTTTGGTTTAGTAGCGTAGGCTGTAAAAGAGTACACGAAATGTGACAGGGAAGCGCAACTGGCAGATAGAAATGCTATGCAAATCCCTTTGGTTAAAAGAAACGCTTATTGTTCACTGATCTCACTTAAACGTCCTGGAACTTCACTTTAATATTAACAGAGCTCTAACACGATTCACTATGTTGTGACACAGACAAAAACATTTAGTAAAGGTGGCATGGCTTTTTCAAGCAACAAATGAGAAAAGTTTAGCACAATTTTCCCTGGATGCAGTCGACGGGGTTTACTGGACCCTACCAACACGTGGCAGCGCAGAGCCGATAATTCGTGAATCAACCAATCTTCGCTTGCAAAGCCACGTACAAATGGAAGAGTATGAAAAAAAAAAAAGAGAAACAAACTTTTTCTGTCATTTAGCCGTTATAGCAAGAATTCTTTCCTGACGAAGTGGAGGGAGGTGGTCCTCCGTAACTTTCGGAGACAGAAACACAAGTGAGCACTACTTTCGAGCTGTCCTTGTTTGACAAGCCTAATACATGCGGAGTTGTCTCTCGTGTTTGTCGCCCGGGTCAAATATCGCTGCATTTCGACGAACGAGAAAACTTGTTGCCACCCGAAACTTGTAATGCGTTGCAAATGCAGAAAACAAATCGCCCATGAAACCTTAAGGAGACTATCGTGAGGGCGGCACGGGAAAGGTTAATGCCAAGGGTGATACATATCCACTCTTCAAGGAGTAGAGCTTGTTCCTTGTTTTTCTTTGGAGCGGCTGTCACGTCACAGCACTCTGTAGAAACGGCATATGCCCTGTACGAACGTTTTTTTTTTCACTTGCAAAACAAGCGCACTAGAACTCGGTGCATGCACTTCTGTCAGCAGTTTCTCTTTTACATTTCAATAATGAATTATCGGTTAACACAAGGTAAATGAAAAATTGTCTTGCATTAGATATATAGTGTTAATAGTATACCTTTACAACGAATCTTCAAGTATAACGAACTTATTTTCATATAAGGTGCAACTTTGTTATAATGAGGTTTGAACGTACAGCAAAATAAATACACGTTTTTCTTTAGCCCAGTGACACACGTGATAATGCACTTATAACAAATATTGAATATGTGTAGCAAAAGTGCCCTCATGTGAAATGTGGTTTCTATCACTTGGAAAAAACAAACATGGATGCAACAACACAAATCTACAACGGTCATCACCTGCAACGCTGTCCTAAAGACATAGACAAATGCGATGTCACGATATGAGTAAGCAAATACAGGCAACAATTAAATATCACGTTGAATACACTTTTCACCGCCGCCTCAGCAAAACACAGCTATAATGGCTTCTAACAACCCAACTTTTTGCTTCTGACCTCTATCGCTGTCACGAATGCACCGGCACACGTAACGTGACGATACACTATCGAATGCAACGGTCATATATCAACTCGAATACGTCTTCCATTACCTAGAGATAACGAACAAAGCTATAGACACCTATACAAAAATCTAGTGTTTCAGAACACTGTCAATGCGGCAGATATTGGCACACATCATGCAACAGTGTGCCTGAGAAAAATCTTCGAATGGGTCGAAGGCATTGCTGCACCGAAAGCTTTTCAAGTAATGACAGTAGCCTGAGTCAACGTTGACTGGGGCCACAGCTGCACACACTGCCAGAGCTGTCAGGTGTCGCCATTAATGTATTCTAGTGAAGTTACGTTATGCCAACAAATGCCGTTTAACGTACAAGCAACATAAGCTCTTAACAGGGATCACTAGGAGAAGAGTGCGGGAAATAAAAAAAGAATGAGAGTGTAGTGACTAGATAAAGCACGCTAAAACCAAAAATGCTTGGTAGACCTATTAGTTACACTCGACTGACGACAATTTCCTGAGCTAACTTGTTAGTCCTGGTAGTGCAAATGAGCCTGAATGGTTTTCAGCTATACGCAAGCTTTAGCACATACGAAAGCGATGAAGTGACAAGCAAGGCTCAGTTGCAACTTATGTGTGTGAGTGTCAAGCAGCATAGTCAAGGTGGACGAGAAAGTGCTTGTACTTAGTAGTAGAGTCTTTTAAAATGCACATTTGGGGCTGCAAGGAGTGCCGGCAGGCTCCATCAAAACATAGGCAACACGGACACGAATCAGCTGCATTCAGTGGCCCCCGTGGCACGTCGTTTCGCAATACTTTCGAAAACCACAGTCCAAAGAGATTGTATGTCACTGTTTGTGACGACTCGGAATTCTGCTTGGACCACATTTCTCTCCACTTCCCTCAAGTCGAAGAAAATGTCGGGAAATCTCAACGGTCCGCCCGATTTGGAATCGACGCGATTTGACCGCTTTAACTATGCCAGTGCATTGAGACGAGGGCGCGAGAACAAGGGTGAAGTAGAAGCAGACAGACTTCAGTAGTGTCTCAATGCAGTGCGGTACACGTCGAGTCGCGCAGGCCAGCCTAATGACGACCCTTGGTTATGAATGAAGTTGGAGACCGAAAACGCACGCAAACGACTGTACACTGAAGCAAGCTAGAAAGTCACGCCGACGAAACTGAACATAACACGACGCGAGCAAACGTGGCAACAAGAATGATGCTTATGAAGTGACTTGTATGAGACTCTATATCATATCTCGCAGGCTTCATTAAGGGCTACACCACAAAAAGACGGAAGGCTCGTGCAGTAAACCTTTTTGGCAGATGATTCGCACATTCACACATACATGAATCACTTTCCTAAGACCTGTTGTCACTATTGTCAGGTTTTCCAATTGACTACGATGCCTGGCAGAGCCTAGACGACAAATGCTGTTCACACTCGGTTCAGGATAACTGGACTAGTGACAAAAACGTGTCCTTAGGACACAATTGCATTTTCAGCCACAGCTTTCCTGTTTCTTAAACACGTCAACAAGAATATGCAGGAGGATCACATATGAAAGTCGCAAATGCCTTAGTCGAAGGTATTATTATTAGCACTGTCACACTTCATACCCGGTTTACGAGACGTCAAAATATTGAAGCAGTTTCCTAGTCAACACTGTGGGAGACTGCTGTTGTTCAAGCTATAACTTGCAATAACGAGGTTTGCTTAATCGATGCATTGGAGTACTGATGACAAAACTGGGCCTAAATCAGCAACCATAACCCACAATCCACAGTCTTGCGCCCGTTAACACTGACACACTATTTACTAGGTGTCCACCATCTCCGTGATTCCATACAATTGTGCGCGTATGTGCCAACAAACGCTTCCACACAAAGAGCAAAGTTAAGACATCGCCCAGAAAGCTCGGGTTTTCAAGTAGACACGTAACAAGAGGGCTTGCACCCGAAAGCACGCGATGCTGCTTACTGAGAGCGCAGCAGATTTGAAAGACACTCACACCATTTTTGTATTTCCGACGTTTTCTTGTCCCGTCGACCATTCTCTCGCTACGAGAGAGGGTGCGACCGTAAAATGCGAAAGACGAGGCAGCGGCCACGGCGATTCTCGGAAATTGGCAACAACAACGATGCTCGCAGCTGGCACTCGCGGAATGTACGATCTTCGTTACGGTCCGAGTCATGCGCAACTACCAGTCGCAGCCACGTCGTGACCACTCGTATCGCACTACACCATCACTCGAAGACACAACGCGACACAAATGCGGGTTCCGCGTAAGTGGAACCCTGAACAAGAATGTCTTTTCAATCGTTCGTCTGACCTGCGTCTTTGCCACGACGGGAACGAACACAGAGAAAGATTACAGAGAGGAAACTGTGCAGTGTGTCTTGCGCACAGTAAACATCACTTGTCAGAGGCGCACATTACAGTGACGATGCGAGAGCAGCATATTCATGCAACCACACCCTGCAAATTTTGTAATTTTAACGCGGGAGCCAGCAACAGCCAGTGGAGCTGGCAATCAACGCCTAATTATGAACGCATTTTGTTCTAGAACAGAACAACTTGCTAAAGCAGGCCTGAAAACAAAAGCTAATACAAAGACTTCAAGTGTGCGTGGCTTTACCAAGCATTTCCGAGTTAGGCTCCCAACAGTGTTCACTGAGGATCACAATAACACTTAAATACCCGTGCTTAGGTTCACATGTCAAAACCACAGATACAAACACAATGCCTCTACCACAGGATTAATTAACAAAGGAGAAAATATAAGTAAAAATCTAATTTCCGCACGTCATGGTCAAATCTCCACCAACGAAGTCATGGATTCGAGTTAGGCTCTCAACAATGTTCGCTGAGGATCTTTCATGTTTTCGTACCATTGGCTCGAAGATATTTCCTAAAATTGGCATGTCAAGTCTATATCCCTCTCAGAGGATAATGCACTTCATCTGTATTGATTAGGAACTCTGTAGGCCCTAGTAGACACCGTCATAATCTATGACATTGCAGCATTTGGTACAAGAATTTCAAGGTGGCGTCGCCCACTACCATTACTTTTTTGCACGTTTTCTCACGTACTGTGCATCCTTTCACAACAAGCATGGTGATTTCAGAAATGCGAAAAAATAATTTACCAATACGAGGACGATGGGTTTCCTCTTTGGTGCCCCGTAAAGAGAGAGACTCAAAACTATCTAGTATTTCTAGTGCTAAGAGTTTTGGTCGCTTTTGCAGTCCTTGTCTTGGCATTATGCTCTACAAAACCCCCACACACCTCACTATCGAGTCCCGATAACTTACAATCCCACGAGCGTCGTCGCGCCCGTTGCTTGGCACAGCACTTGTTAACACAAAAAAAGTGCGCGCTCGTCTCGAATAGGGCAGTGCTTTTCTAAGAAATGCTGCGATATCAAGAGCATGTATCCATAATAAGTTTTACCACTTTCAGAGGTAATAAAAGAGTCAAATGGTTCTACTTGGAGATATGCCATGAGGTTGAACAGTTGGGAGCCTTGAAAATTTCAAAATTTCAGATCCTGCAACTGGGGATAAAGGGCACTGGCTTTTCCAAAACCCAATATCTAGGCAGGCTTCCTGTGACAAACTATAGCGTCCGAAAGGGCTTGTTGCTGAGCTAGATGATTCATGCTTAAGGCAAAAAACGGATAAGGCGCAGAAAAAAAAAAAAAACGTGGACGAAGCGTAAAAACGACCATGCCTGTCGGTACGCTTCTATGCTTTGTTCCTTTCCTCTTTGCACCGCATCTGCTTTGTCCTTACGTTACATTCCATCAACGATACCGTCAACAGACAACAAAATGTGCACAAACACGAAAACAAAGCGTGAAGCAACCAGCAGCACTGGATTCTTCGACAAAAGCATTAACACGCCTCTTTGAAATTCATGACACCTGCAATGAAAATTTAACAACAAAAACAACCTTGGCGCTAGTTCAATCGAACAACCGCATTTGTGCGTTAACAGTGTAAGCGTTCACTACCTTTGCAGCACTGCTAAAATGCCCTGCACTCATTTTAAGGCAGGCGGGCTATCTGCCGGGCTATCTAGAGTGCATATAGTGTCGATCTGTTGTGCTAGCGTAAAAGCGCCATTACAACGCCCCTCTTTCGTGGATTGAAGAAAAACATCGCCGATCACCGCGATCCGAGCTAGCGGAAACTATCTCCTCTCGTGCCGACTAATTACCAGCACCCCCTGTGGGGCGCACCATTCCAACTTTCCCCAAACTTTCGCTTTCCTCAAACGCTGCTGTACGGCCCATCCTCGCCTCATCTCTTTTTCAACATTTTCAGGCGAAGAAGAAGTTGAGGGCTCGGTTGACGTCGTAGTCGGCTGCGAGGCTGACCTGCACGAGCGCCTCGCGAGGCACCGCCTCACCGACGACGTCGCGCAGCTGCTCGACGCAGACCTCGAGCTGCGCCGAGTCCTGTGTGAGCGGGAGCTCCTCCAGAGAGCTCCAGGCGCTGGAGTGCGCGACTCCCTGGTCCGCCTGCGGAATGTGAAAAACCTAACAGTGAGCTTACTTTCGCTCCCGTTACTTATAGATATGTAATTAAGCGTTGGTCTGTTCTTGTAGCAAATGTTCATTTCTAAGCAAGCAATGAGTGCGTTTGCATGCTTTAAACTCTAAAGAAGCACACTCAAGTGAAACAGCTTTGGAGCTTAGCTTAAAGGGTACCTGAAACCGTTTTTTCACATTCCGTTTTTGATTATACCACTACTGGAGCAAATCATCCCCACTAGAGTTCAATCGAAACACAAATTATCAACGAAGCTACAAGTACTAAAAGAGTACCCTCCTCCTCCGCTCCACCTTCCACCCTCAACTGCCCTCAAGTCTTCCTTTGAGCGCACGGAGCAAAGCTCCGCCTTCACGGCGCCTGCATCATGATGTGGTGTGAGACCACATACGCGTGAACCCCGCCGCTGATCCGATACTGGCAGTCTGTGCTACGCGTTCCACAGCTAATCAGATCAGCTGGAAATGATAACGTCAGAGGGGCAGATCGTGTCGCTTGGTGTTTGGGCGGTTGAAAATGCGTTTGGCTGAGTCGCAGCGATCTGTGATCTGGAGAGAGTCGCAGCTTCAAAGCGTTGTAATAAATTACAAAGTTTACGCAGAGAGCTGAAATCAGTCTCTAAATTACCCTTAGGACTTGGTCTACCGGCCAAATGTTTTTGTAAAAAATCGTCAAAACCGTTTCAGGGTCCTTAGGGATGATTTCCGCCGAGTGCTTTAGCGTGCATTAAAGCATCAAATGGCAGTAACGTTACGTTACTTCCACATGTGCTACTGTATTTCGCACATGTTTCAAAATAGCATCGCTGGTAAACAAACTCCTGTGGTTTTAGCTAAATGATGGTGAACTCGTATGATGTGATGTGGAGCTACGCAGGCAGCAGCAGCGGTGGCTTACATATGCTACGCAGGTCGTTCTTGCTGCTTTCAGAGATAACGCTACGGCAGAATAACATAAAAACCTGCAGAGAAGCGCAACCACATAGCAGCCAGAAGTTGCCGCACTCCAACTATTTGGGAAAATGTCCCGCCCTTGTGCATCTGAGAAGTAATGGTTAGGTCATGTTGGCTTCAAGCAACCTCAAACCGCATCAATGTGCAAAGTTCGTGATCGCGCCTGAGAACACACTCAACTACGCGGCGGTAAGAACGAGTGGGGCAGGAGAACGGACTCCATCAGAAGAGACAAACACAGAATTGTGGGTCATTAGGGTAACTCCGCAAGACTAATCGAGTACACTGGCCTGCAGTGCGACGGTTACCACAGAAAGGTAAAACCAGTAAAGCTTTCGAGTAAGAAGTCACCTGCAATGGCAGAGCATGACCTCTCGTCGCAGGCGTGCGAGCATTTCTCTTGTGGTAAACAAGCGCCAGACAGCAGCGAGTTCAATGTGGAGAGGGGGCTGTCACCGAGGAAACTCTGGTGCTAGTGTCTATGGGAGCTACAACGCATGGCGCTTCAGCGAGCATGGGAATAATGGGTAGTACACGAATTTGTCTGATTCTCGCACTTCTGGCTCCATGTGGGTTCGTGTGCATTGGAGCTGTCTTCTCACAAAACAAAATCAGCAAATGTTCAGCGGCTGCGCTTCGCCACCTTAATCTTTCAGGCTTACCATTTCAAATCGGGTCACAAAGCTAAAAAGGGTTCATTCTTTCTTTCGAAACAAAATCGAAACACGGCAATAAGCGAAGCCACAAGTGCGATTCACCGTCTGCAAGTACAAAGACTAGGCAAATCGGTGTACTACCCACCCTTCCCATGGTCGCTGAACGGTCGCAGTGGCAGAGTCCCTTCTAATTAATTTCAGGAAACTCGATGGCTGTCGCTAGTGGCTAATGAGGATCAGCACGCACAGTGGCTCGTTATAGCAGGCCGTATGCTCGAGTCGCATGGGGCTGGCACACGCACTAGCCGGAAACGAGGCGCTAAGAGGGAGGGTGCTCTTGATTTCTGCATGACCCAGGTCACTCACGAGGTTGTAGTGAAGGAGCTGATGAGTATTTCAGTTTCTCGATTCCAGGGAACTGCTAGAAACGCTGCACGCACAAGGGCCACATTTTAAAGCCTACAATGTTGGTGTACTAGAATTGAGAATGAACCCTCTTGTTTTTAAAATTGTTTTTACTTTCTGAAAAAAAACCTGTATGCTGTAATTTCGCGCCACATGTAGTGCTTCTCCAAGACACAATGCCATGTTTACGGTATACGGTCCCTGCTGCGACCCGACAACTGACCTGTGTGGCGTCCGTCTCCTTCCCAGAAATGCTGAGTGCCGAGGCAAACTCGTCAATGTCAAGTAGGCTGGACGACGCCGAGCTGGGACTGGCAGGCTCGAACTGGCACCCAAACGGTATCACGTCTTCGGGTCGCTGGGAACTCCTACATGGAAGAGAGAGGGACAGGGGATACCATGTCAGTAAGCACTGTGTTCTTTGTAAAGAACCCAGGGGTGCAGACTTGCACACGTTTTGTGACAGAATGGAACGTGACGCGGTGAGAGGACAAGAGGAAGCAAACAGCCAGTATGCGAAGAACGAATGCCCCGAAAAAATATGTCACATTTTGGTCGTCTGTTGTGAAAGTTCCAAAATGTTTTCAATACCTGAAGAAGTCTGGAATCATTATAACAGAATGTCAAGGTTGGAGGGCATTGCTTTTCAAAGCTTGAAACTGAAGAGCGCAATAACTTTTACAATTTATTTATACTGGATGAAATGGCGTCTCCATCCGTTCTGTGGCCATTCGCTAAATGAGATGAAAAACTGAGAGAGTTGGTGCAGGTTCATCGGGGCTAACAGCGTGAGAAACACAGACGAAGACGAGAGGTGGACGCGGCACAGCGCTTTGCCCAGCAGACGACAAAATGACTGATTGCACTGCCTTTTCTCGTTGCTGTTCGCACGTCTGACCATCAGCAAGCCTTGACCAATTCCATGAGGTGCAATAGAACATTCCATGACAGAACATTCTACAGTGAACTCTCGGTAGAACAAACACTACATTAACAAACTTTTCAGATTAATGAACTTATAAAAAATCCCGTGCCAACTGCTAATAGTTTCAAAGTAAAATTATTTCACTACTACCCACTTCAGAATACTGAGCTTTTCAGAATAACGAGCACTAATTTAGTTCCGCATTATATTAACAGCGCCCTAGAACAGGGAACTCATGTTCTGAAATCCACAGCGACCAGCGGAGCGGTACGCAAGCAGACGTCACAATGAACGGACGCCTTGTTTCTCTGAACATGCGCGACGGTGCGGAGAGAAAAAAACACAAAAGGACGACTTTCTTTTCTTTCTTTTTGCTGAAACGCCGACGCTGCAGGTTTATAAGCGCCGAGGCGAGGGCAACACGGGAGGGGAAAGGGCTATGTGGCAGAGTGGGAGTTGCAGAGCAGGAAGCATGGGCGCCGAAAATCTGAGACAGCGAGGGAGCAGAAAACGAAACGCAAGAAATTTTATTTTTTTGCTGTTTCTTTTCTTCGGACAAGGCGATGACAGCCATATGCTTGGGGTTTTTCTGATCTTTGCAACTTCTACATGTGCTCCAGGAGGCCTTGTCAGTCGTGTTCATCTCTTTTCGGTGATTACGTATCACGTCCGCAAAGGAAGTCGGCGTTCGCGCTGCTGTACTACTACAATGAGTTAAACTCTGCTTGCGACCAAAAAGCGGAAGCAGTTTTCGCTAAGCGAGAAAGTGAATCGCACCACCGAATTGCACCACAGGAATGTGGATGAGCTGGAGGCCTCCGTGCTGCAAAGTTTGTGCTCCACGCGTAAAAAAAAAAAAATGCAGACTTTTTTAATGTAAACGTGCATTCTTTTAGTGTTCACTTGTACAATTGTTTTTTTCTCGCAAAAAACGAGTTCCGTTTTAAAGGTAAGTCGTTTTGGTTGGTGGAAAATAAGTATTTATGGCTAATTTTTGGGCTTCTGCTATAACGACCTTTCGAAATAACGAACGAATTGCTGCGGCCCCCTGAAGTTCGTTATGCCGAAATTTCACTGTATCAGAAAACGTGAGCAAGATTGCACTCTGGAGAGCGGAAAAAGACTACTCGCCAAGAAAGTTGCACTCGACACAACATGCGCTCATTTTTTTCATGCATCTTCTTAATTTTTTGGACTGTAGGTACGTTATGGAGAGTAAGAGCTGCATAATTATCAAAAGGCCACAGAAGAACACCAACGCAAAGCATAGGTTATTACTGCCATCATTACTACTAAACTCTTACCACATGTGATTTTGCTTGGCTCCATTGTCTGTTGGTTTTATTTGGCTCTCACTTTAATTGTATAGTACAAAGAGCCAGCTCGTCATTTCCAGTGCTCACCGATGGTGAACAGCGGTGGCTGCAACGCGGGCCGATTATTGCATTCACATCACCAAGAACTGTCACCAATGCCGCTGGAAACAAACGAGAATGATCCCGCACCTGAGCTCGAACCAGGTAATGGTCTCCATGATTTCGGTCTGCAGGTCGTCCGGAAGCTCCGAGTAGCCATCGCTTTTCACGACGTCCTTGTTGATGGCGACAAACTCCAGCGCCGAATTCTGAAGGAAAAGCGCAAGTATATCAGCACTTGAAAAAAACCTGAAGCTTCAACCTAAGGGCGTTTCTTAACGACAACGAGAACATGCTACAGTGACAGAACTAATCAATGTTGCAAGTGAGGCCACAGGGTTGTAACGATAGGGACGAGAAAGATGACAGCATGTGCACAAACTATCAACTGACTTCACAGCTCTGTAATGTGGTCCTAAGCCCAGGTGCATGGGTATCTTTTTACACCTGTGAATGTTACTCTATTTATGGCTGTGTGGCTGGACAGCTCCCTATAACGCTGACATGTCTATATATTATCATTGTGTCCGTAAATGAAGCAAGTTTCTTCTACCGCGTAACAAACCAGGACAGAAGACTGAGAAACAGTAAGAAACAAATGGTCAGTGCTCGTTTGCGTCTTATCGTTTCTTGCTCGTTCGTCCTCGTCTGCCTCATGTCGAAAAAGCTTGCTCAAGATCGTGAAGCAACAACGTCGTGCTAGAGTCTCGTTAACTGCAAGTGTAACTGCGTTCATGTTTGTAAGCATCGATGTCTCCGTAAACGCCGCTGTGCCTGTGAACACTGATGTGCCCTGCTACGCTTACCCTGAGATTTCTGGCATTGAGCTGGTCGGCCAAGTTGAGAAGGAAGAGGGCCGAGTCTTCGTCCAAATGGTCACGAAGAGCGTCTTCCGCGATCTGCTTCAGCAAGTCAACCTGTTGGATTACAGGACGGCAAGATTGCAGACGAGTAAAGAGACAAATTGCTGCAGCTTCACTTGAAGGGTGATGAATAAGCAATGGTAGTACAATGTGCAAACACTGTGCAAATTCAGGTTGGCAGTGGGCGGGGGGCAGGACGGTTTAAATCATCAGAGCAATGAAAACGAAAGGGACAGAGGGCATTCGAGCACCATACCCACTGAAGAGGAAAAGCGAAGTGAACGATGAACTAAACTGAAATATGGTTGGCAACTGAACTCAACCATACAATTGTTGGGTATTTCACAATCCTAAAAAACGATATGATTATAAGAGACGCTGTAGTGGAGAGCTCCGGAAAGTTTGACCACCTGGGCTGCTTTAACATGCACCTAAATGTAAGCAGACAGGCCTCTAGCTTTTCACTCCAACAAGGTGCGGTCGCCGCGGTTGGGATCCAATCCCATGACCCTCAGGTCCATGGTTGAGCACCACAGCCACTGGAACACAGTAGCGAAGCATGAACCGAATTGGCGATTTTCCATCACCAGCGGAACACTTTTGCATCTGAGCTACCGTGACTTGTACTTAATGTGACTATAACATTAGTACTTACAGAATGACACAAGTAAGGTGGCAGGGTTTTTGTGGGGAGAATGGAACCCCAGTGAAACAAGGTAGAGAGGTTGTCTCGTGTGCTGTCGTTCCAGCCTGCCACATCATGCCGAGGAAGTGTTGAGGGAGCAAGAGGAACAGAATCGGAAGACGGTATATGGTAGCGAGGACGATAAAAATGGCAGTTGCACAGACTGTTCCTCTGTGATTGGCACGGTGCACCGGATTCGAAGGACAGACGATTGGACCACCGCCAAGGCGTAGTACTGCCGAGCAACCTGTCTACAGCCTGCATGATTCGTGCAGTGGCAGTTATACTCGGTTTAACCTGAAAAAAAAAATAGTGACCGCTCCACCCACAGCCATAGCCGTCCCTCCCACCGAGTACTTGCAAAAATGCTCTGTCCGATAACGCCCACACATATCTGCGACCTCAAGCACTTTTCAAGCTTTCCAGATAGTTGACTTGCCCATTCTGGTGCACTTTCGTGTCCTTGGAATGCCTTGGTCAATTTCGTCGGAGATTCTTAAATTGCTGCTAGGCCAAAAGTAATAATTTAGGTAGTAACAACAAACTTTTAACCCTCTGCATGTGTAATATACACATTAGCTGAAAAAAAAAGTACTTAAAATTTGAATGAAAATCAGCTAACGCAACTTGACCGCAATCTTGTGCATAGAGCGAACGTTTTTCTTAGGTTGTAACCGGTACAGCAAGGTAGCAGATACTGCGGGTGTCGTTGACGGACTTTATAGAGTTGCACAGAATTTTGCAGTCAGGAAGTGGCTAGCAGTTCCTCAATCAAGATACTCTAATGCTTTGCCACAGCCAGGCTGATTCAATGACAACCTTACCACACCAGTAATGGCACAGCTGGCTGGCTACAAGCCAGTTCAAACTCGCTACGATCGGCCTTACTTGGCTATGAGCCATTGGCAATGGTACGTGAACATTATGTGCACGCGTGCACTGACGAGAGCGCAAAAGAAAAAGTGCCACGCATGCACATGCACACCTGAACACATAATAACGACCGTGTAGGCATGCACTACGGACAAGAGGAACTCTGGCTACTGCATTCTACTTCGGAGCGTACAAACTGACTCGTGTTGTGTTGACTCATAACAAGCCATGAGTGAGTGTGAGAAAGTGCAGAAAGTCCAAGTTTGAGTCGTTCTGGTCGAGGGAAGTTTTTTGTAATACATACTAAGTTCGAGTGAGCCCTAGGCGCAAAATATATTTTTCAAGTGAGTTTGAGTGAGCTCCAATGCTTGAGACTGTCTATCACACGCACAATCACATTTTTGTTCTAGTCATACGAGTTCTGTCAGATAGCAGCCGCTACACGCCCTCAACTAAGGACTTAGCACAGGGAGTTTACGTTTATGAAGCAGCCAAATGGCACCTCATTTCAAAACCTTCGTGCTTCATGACGCTTAGGCATGCTCAGCGAGAACTGCACCAGCTCGGCAGAATCGTGGCTCGCTGTGAGCCATCGCCGAACTCACCTCGTATCGGTCGCCGAGCTGCATGAGTTCGACGAGCTGCTCGGTGGTGAGTTGCCGCGAGTCGAGGCAGCCGCGGTACAGGTACTCGAGGAAGAGGTGGAACACTTCTGGGTGCGTGTCGTGCACCGTTATTTTCCTGCATCGGGATAAGACGAGGGCAAATGGCGACAGAGGGACACACTAATTGTATGCATCCAACTGTCGATAATCTACAAAAGACTTAGACCAGCGAATCTGCTGTGTCTGTCCTTTTTGGAACTGTAATGCGCCTGCGTTTGCTTGCACTTTGAAATCAGAGACATACAATGAAAGCTCAGGGGTTGTGTTAGTTAATCTGGGGCACACACACATGTCTTAATAAAGACAGCTGTACCAATTGCAGCGCCTGAACTAACATGCACATGCTTGCTAGGCCACCAGTGTGACCTTTTAGCTCACAGAAGCAAAACCTAAGATCCCGCATAAAGTGCTGCATAACGCACGCTTTGTAGAATCCTAGGTTTGAAATCGCCGCCAACCCGATGTTTCATTTGACCCCACAAGATGGCGCAACATGTCTGTCAGAATCGGGGGCCCCTTAAAGAGCTTTTTCGATTTACACGTTACAGACGCCGGCATCGCATTCCTTTATTTCAGGGACAAACCAGAAGCTAAGCCCACTGGTCCAGAACCGCTTGCATGCAGGCTTGTTTTTCGAGTGTCTGGCCACTTGCGGACGGCCCATACTGTCCGAACAATTTCTTTCTGGCAGACGGCAGACGATGATGCGGTACGTATGGCGGTGCGGTACGCATGGCGGTGCGTCACGCGTGCAGCCATTTTAACATAATCACTGGAAATTTTCGACGCACTTTTGCTCTTTTGTTGCTTTGTGTCGACTTCTTGCACTTTTACAGATTTTGTATTTCTGGCTCGGGAAGTTTGGATCACATGATAATGATGGAATATTACGTAGCAACCTGTGAGCCGAGGCATCCATGGATTGCAGGCGACTAGTGCGGGACTTGGTGAATCGAAGAAGCTCACTGTCAGTGCCCCCCCCCCTCCCCCAGGGAAGCGGTGGTGACAAGCTTTGCCAAGTGAGAGCCGCATTGGGTTGAAGTCGACGCGGAAGCCATCTCTTCCTAAGGTGAAAAGCAAGGATGATGACAGCAGAAATAGTAAATGCGAGAAACAGCAGGAATAGTAAGCTCTAATAGAAACAACAAACTCTGACATTATGTTCAAGGCGCAAACCATCGCGCATGTCTGTGTGCTCCGACACAACACGGCAGTTCTGTCGGATAAAATATGGCTAGATGGCCTTGTTTGAATGAATTTCTTTGTGACGAAAGTTTCAAAGTGCACACACATAAAGACAAGACGTCAAGCGCAGAATAGGCAGTAATGAGCATGTGTACAGGATGGTATGTGCGCGGTAAGCGCGTATGTCCATGTGAATCTGAGAGCTTGAGTGCATCCGTATGTACCATAGGGCATAGACTGAGACAAGCTGACCCTCGATTTATGATGTTCTTTCACACTATATTAAAACCATGTTGATGCAGTCCCGTTTCAGACGATTTCCCGGCACCAACATTCGCGATATGATTGTCAAGAGAAACTGCGCGATGCTATTGTCCCGGAGAGCATGCTCCTCCTTACGTATTTTTCAAAAATACAAATTTAGTGCTACTACATACATTCACTCAAACTAATCTCCGCTTTCAAATGGTTGATCCTCACTTTCTGTCCCCGTGCTTGCACACATTAGCCAGAGCTCACGTCACATTCGTGCTCGTCTTTCTTTACGTCTACTGGCACGTCACCGACTCTCACACCCGACTCCACTTTCGTCTGCAATGCACTCGTGTTCACACCAATGTCTAAACGCACTCTCCGAAAACCACTGTTCTATAATTGCGCACTTGATTTCAATTTGACTGCTTGTGTGCATGATGACTGCGCGCAGTGAAAAAAATACGTTCCAAGGCAAGAACAGCCACTTCGACGAGCGCTGACTGACTCACGTTACAAGAACCAACAACCAATTTTAATGGTGCCTGCTTTATTTAGTGCCATGGAAAGCTTACCGATCAGAGTGCCTGCTCATGGAGTGGTAGTGCGGAAAATGTTACGAGAAAATTATGGTCAGAGTATTTCCCACTTTCTCGAATGTGAGGTCCATACACACAACACGTGCTACAAGGAACGGGCAGTACGCACTGCAGTGGCTTGTGTTGCTGCACTGTAGCTCGCTGCGCAGATGTAGCGCTGCTTTTTAGAGTCAACTCCCTTTACCTCTTAAGCAGCACAGTACAGGGCAGGGATGGAAACAATATACCTGCTCTAATTTTAACTCTCACTCTGGTGGACATGAAAGAGTCAAATGACGTACGGTAAAGTGAACTACCCCATAATCTAGCTTCAAGGCTCTTCCAGTAGATTGCCCAACATACTGTTTCTTCATTACTTTAAACAGGATTTAAAAATTAAATCCTACTCAGACTGCGAGAAAGATGCTTGAATCTAACTATAATTCACGGTGTCACAATCCTGTCCTGAACGTATGTTTTCCACGATCCCGCGTTCTAAGCAGTTGTCAGCCCCTTTAACATTTTTCACAAGGTGCAGCCACTGACCGGTCAATGGATTCCCGCATGCCACTGAGGAGTGCCTTCTTGAACCAGTTGCAGCGGGTGGCTACGACGACGCGGTGGGCTCCAATCTGCCAATGCATGCCCGAAACGGTGTCGTTGACCGGCTCCGGACTTGTATCGCCACCGTAGCCTTTTGGGAAGAATGAGCGATCGGGAGGGAAGCCTTATGTTGACCAAGTGTGCACTCCGGTATACAGTCAAACTTCAATATAACAAACACGGATATAATAAAGTAAATGAAAAATAGTCTTGCAATAGATAGTGTCAGGAATAACTTTTATAACTAATTCTAATATAACAAAGTTATTTTCTTGTAAGATGCAACTTTGTTATAATGAGGTACGAGTGTACATTCAAGAATTTTTCGTACATTGACATTTCAAAAAACTTAATTTTATATGCAGGTATGCCTGGTACATAACCCCTTCAGGTGCCACGTGTACGCATATACACATAAACTTCAGAGGCGCGTCACGTACCACATGTTTTTAAACGGCTTCCAATGCATTGTGTACACTTGTGGAGGCTTTTGTTTGTAGAGGTGCGCAACACACTTCACATGAGACACTACTTTTCCCATAACATTTAATGATGTATTCAAATTACGTTGGCTTGAATACTAATTATGTATACATAACTTTTCATCAAAGGGACCAGACACCAAATTTTCGATCATAATCCGTGTTGTGTGGGTTTACCTTTGTGCATTCAGAAACAAACTGGTTAAATTTTAGTGGATTTGGTCGAGCACTTATTTAAGTTTTAATATTTTTATAAATGTTCAAGTGGCCCGAATGTCGGGCAGCACTGGACAGTCTTGTCATCGATAGTGTAACAAGCTGCTTGCTTGCGAGCATCTGCATTCCAGCAAAAGATTTTGCTGTGATCAGCTGCACGTGCAGTCAAGCTAGTTTAGCTTTACTAACTGCTTAGCATTCAAGTTGACCTATTTGCAGCAAACGACACTTTATAGTAGACGTTGGCTCTTCTCCATGCGGCCCATCACGTCATACACGCCAAGGCAAAATGACAGTCACAGGCGGTGGGCAGAGTTTACGGCTGGCGACTTCTTGTGCGCATTTTGCACTGAAATATTCATCCACAGTACATTTTTGACGTATCTGCACGCCCAATGGACCATGTACTATTCTTAACTGAAAGCTGCAAATGGTTCAGTGGCTGTGCCGCAGCCCCTCTATTAAGTGCACAGCAACTGATACTGATTGCTTAGTTATAAATATAGTCCAAACCACATAACAAAGTCAAATATCACACGAAAATGACTTCTTTATGTAAAAAATTGTAATACGCATAATTTTGTAGCATGCGACAATGAAAAGGTTATTGTTTAATTACTTTGCTATAACAGAAAATTCGTAATTTTTGCATTGGGAGCATCCAGGCTCCAATGAAAACAGTCTCACCCGGTGCTGAAACGATTTCAAAGGACATGTCTGTGTCCTTGCCGTCCAGGAAAAGCCGCAAGCTGTCCTCGGCCAACCGGCTGTTCCTGGCAGGCGGCGGCTGGCACAGGGACTCAATCGGCTCGCTCTGCGGTCGATCGGGCTCGGCGGAGGCTGCGGCAAGTCCGGCGGCGTTTTCGCCACAGACGACGCCCCCGACCTCCGTCATCGTGCCGGCGGGTGAGCCGTTGACGACGTGGTCATCTTCGTCTCCGGTGACACCATTCTGGTGCACCTCTCCAGTCGGCACGACTATTCCCAGCTCGACGAGTGCCGCAGTGAACTGGTCTCGCGCCACCAGGTCGCAGAGACGCGTCATCACCAGATGAAGCGTCTCGCGGTGGCTTACCAGTTTGTTCAGTACCCATGCCTGCAGTTTTTTTTTTTTAACATTCATCACAACAGTGACCATACGAGTCAGAGAGGGAAAGTTGAATATTTACAGAGAGGCAGAGAAGTGAGCTCGAGTAATTGTACGCTCTTGCCTGCTGCACAATACCGAAGGAGGGGAACGGAGAAAAAGTGACGAATGGCGATGATGAGGGAGATGAGTATGCACAGTCTTGTCAAGTTGGTTCAATGCCATAACTGTGGAACCAGTCCAGAGGCTTGTGGAAAGTCTGTGACCACTCTTATGGCCACAATCGCACTGGTGGCATGAGGCTAACAACTTGGGATGTACGAATATTCAAAAAGTGCTTGCTGTTCGACTTGATTCGTACTGCAATTTTTAGCCTTCGAACCATTGTAACTTACCAAAGACAAATGCAGTCAACATCCGATTGAAAATGACCCCTTTAAATTTTTTTGTGTGCTTCGTCTTATCACATTTTCGTATCGCGGCAAAGCTGCCTTCGAAGCTCTGCTACGGTCGAAATTTCCAAAGCCCATCATCATCATCAGCCTGACTACACTCACTGCAGGGCAAAGGCCTCTCCCATGGTTTCCGCCAATCAAACCGTCTTGTTCTCTCTGCTCCCACGTTAGACCTGCAAACTTTTTAATCTCATCGGCCCACCTAACATTCTCTGTTCCACTCGTGCATTTGCCTTCTCTGGGAATCCATTTGGTTACCCTAATAACCAGCAGTTATACAACCCATGTCCATTTCTTCTTCTTGATTTCAACTGTGATATCTTTAACCCCGATTTGTTCCCTGACTCACTCTGCTCTCTTCTTGTCTGTTAAGGTTACATCTATCATCTTCGTTTCCATCGCTCGCTGCGTCGTCCTCAACCTTAGCTGAACCCTCTTAGCAAGCCTCCAGATTTCTGCTACATAGGCAAATACCGGCAAGGTGCAGCTGTCACATATCTTCCTCTTGAGGATTAGTGGTAGATTACCATTCATAATTTGAGAATGCTTGCCGAATGTGATCCACCCCATCCTTATTCTTCTACTTATTTCACTTTCATGGTTTGGCTCAGCGGTTATTACCTGGACATATTCCTTTACAACTTCCAGCGCCTCTCCACCTATCTGAAAGTGCCGTTTTCTGCCGAGACTGTTGCACATTACTTTAGGCGAACTTTCCAAAGACCGTCCACGTCCAATTAAAAATGTCTCCAAATTTTTTTTTTTCAAATGTTTCACCTCATCACACTCCTGTATTGCGGCAAAGCTGCTTTCCAAGTTCCTCTAAGGTCACAAATTTATTGGCTCAAGAAATCACTGGTTCCAACATAGAGATATCAGCTGTGTCAGAGGGCCGTTTTCAACCTGAAATTTGGGCAGGAAGTCCGAAAAGTCGGACGACGAAAATTTTTAGCATCCAAAATTTCAAATGTTCTTGTATGTTGCCACCTCCGAGGCAGATTTGGAACTCCCAACTCGAAGACACAACCTAGTTTTTCACACCAGTTCGGCTTCTACAGAAGTTGAAAAAGACGAGGCTGACAAAACATAATCTTTAACTTTCACGTGTAAAGTACTGTAGGCAACACTTTGGTTGCATCAAATGATGTACATAAATAGAATTCAGCCTCTTCATTGCCTCTTTCTTGATATGACAACTAGGAAATATTACCCCCTCAATGCTTCGTCCACCTTATGAGAAGGAACAGTTTCATGTTGTTATCTCATAAGAATATGCTTAGAAATACTCTCCAACTTTTTTTTGCAATTGCGCAACAAAGTACAGTAAAACCTCGATAATTCGAAGCCCGCCGGACCGCGAGAATTCTTCAAATTAAGGAAATTTCCAAATTGACCAAAATGAAGAAAAAAAGCAAACAAGCACTACAAGTTAAAACCACATTCTTTTTTTTTGCAAGAATGAGGTTATTTGAAATAATCGGTGATACGGATTGCTTATTGCGGTAGTTCCCTGCCCCAAGTGCCATGTTCTCAAACCTGCTCGCAATACTCAGCATTTCACTGTCACCACCGCTGCACTCGACAAAGCTGCTGAAGATGTTCACGGCATCAACAACTGAGGCCAAAGCGGGCGCGCAGGTGGGCTTGTTATTGTCACCCTTATCGCCGACTTGCCCACTGTCGGTGACGTCCTCGTTCACATCAGCGTATGACGTTTGTACACCCGCCTCAACACTGGAATACTCCACGAAGCCTAGTCCCTCGCCATCGCCGGAGTCAGTGATCCGGGTGCACATAAGAGTCTCCCTCGTCGTCTAGGCTGGACAAGCTGCAATCTTCATCAAGATCTTCGCCACCTTGTTTGCAGAACCTGGCGTGTTCAAAACAGCGCTTGATCACCTTTGGCTCCAACTTCTTCCAGGCAAAGGCAGTTACACAAATAGCACCAAGCAGATTGATGTGGTATTGCTTCTCATTGTCGTAGCAAAGCAGAACCGCTTCAATAGGTGGTGGCGGTAAATCTTCCTCGTTTGCAGGATCACCCCTTGATCCATCGGCTGTGATATGGCCGTAGTACTTTCCGAGAGGAAGACGGTCTTGACGGCTTCGAGGTTTCTGATGTCCTCGTGGGCCGGGCAATTATCAATAACAAAGAGCACTTCCTGGCCTTTGGCCGCAAACTTCCAGTCGAGGAACAGCACGTATTCATCAAATATCGCCGCCGTCATCTAGGCCTTCTTTTAATGCCTGCATGTGACAACATCCCTCGGAGGAAGGCGCACGTTCTTAAAGCACCTAGGCTTACTCGATCGGCCAATTACGAGCAGTGGAAGCTTGTCACTTCCAGACATGTTCGCACCGAACAAAATAGATATTCTCTCCTTGGGCTACTTTCTCCCAGAGACAGTAGTGTCCTTGGCAGCAAATGTTTTCGTGGGAAGCATCTCGTAGAAGAAGGCTGTCTCGTCCAAGTTGTAGACATCGTCCTCGCCAAACTCCTGAAGCAGCAGTGCCAGCGTACGCATCTGCCAGTCGTCAACGACGTCCGTGTTGGCGCTGCCGCTTTCCCCGCACACGGTCAAGTATGTAAAGTTATTTCGCTCTTTAAATCGGGCGAACCAACCATTACTGCACTTGAAACCTTCATGGCCAAGGCGCAGTGCCAGGTCATCGGCCTTCTCTCGAAGGATGGTGCCGTTCACGGGAAGATGAGCTGCGTTTCCGTGCTGCAGCCATTTCATCAAAGTGACCTCAACGTCCAAGTATGTTGGGAAGCGAATCCTTGATCATTTTGACAAATGTTCTTTCCCATATGCCTCAAGCAACTTTTCTTTGTTCTTCAAAAATGGTCGAGAGCATCGACAAGGGCATTTTGTGCTTTTCGGCAAGTTGGGTCTTCGTGCACGCTGACTTCTCAGCCTCCTCGATCAGGGACACCTTCTCCCGCAGCGTCAGCATCTTGTATTTCGGCATCGTGTGTCTAAAAAGCGGTCAGGACTTCGCGCGCGACACAAGCAGGCGTAGGAGGCGAAGTAAACACGACTAATGGTCGGAAGCATGCAAGCTACGTGAAAAACACAAAATGGAATGCACGAAAAACGATAAAATGTGGAAAAACGCGCACGTGGAAAACACAAAACGAAAATTGCATTTTAACCCGTTTCCGGAACTCAAACTATTATGACCTCCAAGATAAGCATCGCCGGAAGGCTGTTTCACGTCCGTTGCTACCAGCGGGAATTACAAATTATCCGAATGAAACCCCGCGGGCTGTTAAAATAATACGGCAAAATTTGCAATGAGAAACATGGGACCGTAGAAGTTCTTCGAATTAATCTAAATTTCGAATTATCAGAGTTCGAATTAGCGAGGTTTTACTGTATATCTCAAAGATATTATAATCAAGAGATATTAAAAAATTTTGTATTCACACTCACACTACAATATTCGGATTCGCACAGTTCTACTAACAACTTGCCACAAACTCAATGACCTACCATTAAATCGCTCGAAAAAGGATGCCAGTCCCTGCCATTCACTTGCATATGCTGTGCAGGTACAAGATATGTGTTCGAGTGCTTTCAAATCGAAGGATAACGCTACCAAGCGTCTGTGCAGTGTTATATTCACAGAGTCCTCATTCCAGAAAATTTTCCTACTCTAATGAGATCACGTGATTACCAACAAATTGGCTCGAGTTAGTCAGTATTCCGCTAACTTATCCTTCATTGACCCCTATACTCCTATTCTCTCACGTCTGCCATCGATTATTGCGCCGACAGCAACTGCAGTTTCATCTGCACCGGCTGCTCATCATTACACCTCAAAGTGCAAAAAACACAAGAATACGAGAAACAAGTACAAGACAGGACATTAAAAGGAAGAGGTGCAAAGCATGTCTCGAATTAATTAAAACAAAGAGCTGCAGTTGCATGTGAGAGATGTACTAGCAGGATGATGAAAAGTGTGCCTTCTATACACAAATCTTATGCAAAAGAAGAAAGTTACTTGAATAATTATGTAAAAAAATAATAGAATATTGATGCAAGAGACAAGATGCTCTCAATGAGTCAGCACTTCCAATTATTTGGACACCTTTTTTTTTGGTCATGCGAAATATGAATAAACGAACTTTCACTGTATCCTTATCTGTGCGCTTCACCTCTCAGACAAAAGCATGAGATATTTTGTGGTGGTTTGTTTGGAACATACATCAGCACGTTTTTCAGCGCCTGTCTTAAGCCGTTCTTTGTCCCGCGTTTTTCGCGCTGTTTTCACCATGAAGATCAAACAAGTAGAGGTGCACGCTACTGGATCAGACGTTTCCTTTTCTGTACTGCACATTTTTTTTTCTTTTAACAATGGAGCTGTTTAAGCTTGCTAGTGGTGTGGACAAATAACTGCGTCTAGCAATGATGTTACTGTGCGTTAACTAACGACCACCCGGCACAAGCGAGCCTAGCGCATGCAATACAATACCTCACACGGCACGCCCTTTCTTGGTCTTTTGCTACATCCCCAAACACATGTGCCTGGCACGCAGAAAGAAAAGGAAATACAAAAAGATACAGAGTGAACAAAAGAGAAAAAGAGAGAAAAAGAAAAAGTGAGAACTTGAGAGAGGAAGACAGGAAAGGAAGAGGAAGAAAGACAGAAAATGCAGGAAATAAGCCAACAGAGAGCAAATGAAAGAAGTAGAAAGAAAGAGAGACAGAAAAGAGATAGCGAAAAACAAAGAGAGAGAGAAGAGGGAAAAATAAAGAGAAACAAGCTGCTCCTTCAAGCCTGACACCAGTGTGAAGCTGCCTTGAATTTTTTCCTCCGTCAAGACACAAACAAATTTTGCTACACGAAAACAAGCAGTGAGCGTTCGAAACTCACCACTTTGGACGTTCCCAACTTGAAGAGAAACTTCCACTCCTTGCAGCTCTGCTTCTCAAGCACGGCCGACCGCAGTTCCTCGATCCGAAGCAACAGCATGGGAATCTGCGAGTTGTCCAGACGTGCGATGTATTCTGGCGGTAACAGACCGTCTGTATTCGACGAGAGTAGCAGCGCACAAAACATAGAAAGGACGACGACAGAGAGGGAGTGCAAAGAATGCCCGGTGCTCCTTACGTTCTATCTGTGTCCTCATCCTTCTCCAGTTTAAGCCGCTGTTACACAAGCTGCAATGAACAACTAGCCTAGTAAACAACCAATCTTTACTTTATTCCTTATTATCAGCATTGTTTGTCATCACATTTAGATTAAAAGACACCTAAAGATTTCCAATCAGTGCTCGTTTATTATCCCTGTACACCACGCCAAACACGTATTACAGTCGACGCCCGTTACAACAGATCCAGCAACAACAGACTTCCGTTTACGATAGACAACATCCGTAGGTTTGTTTGGTTACCATGTATTTTAAGGGGAGATGCGGGGATCAAATTGCAAAATTCTTGCAAAAAACGAATTTCGGATAAGGGCAGATTTAGATTATGCATGACCATTTCTATCATATCTAAAAATATTTCCGCCGAAAACAATCCCAAAACAAGCTTAAAAAATGTTTTCTGACCGCGGATCGCAATGGCTAGCTGAAATCTGCGCGAAAATGGTCCATTTTCGAGCGCGATAACCCCGTGCCTTCGCCGACGCTCGCGGAAAGTTGGGTGTCACTGGAAAGTTTGTTTCACAGCCGTACTTCTCTCGGTGAAACCACGTGTGTACGAACGAAGATAAACGCACAAATTGAAAAAAATGCGAAGGCGTCCGCGACACTTTGGACGCGCACTGATTGGTCGCTTCTGTCATGTGGTACTGAGCGCGCTCTGTGAGTGGCTGCTGGGACACGCTCGCTTGCGCTGGTCGTCTGTTTTGCGCACGCCTGCTGTGCACACGCTGGCCCACAATAGTTTCCGAATCTGCTACTGCGGTACGGCCGCTAATACTCTTATGTAGCGCACGCAATGGATCGTCACGCGGGCCGGAAGCACAAAACCAGGTACCGGACAAAGTACACGTACGAGAAGTGTAAACGCAAGCCCCCTGTTGGAAAACGAAGCAGTCAACAGTGATTGATTCAGACGAACCGAGGACCGCGTCGCCACTAAGCCATGCGTCGTCAGAAACCGACACCTGCTCGATGCCGCTGCTCGGCAGTGAGGCCTATTACGCGGAGCCGTTGACTAGCCGCGACATCGCAGCAGGGTTCCAGCGCGACAGATGTCTCGTTTCCGTGGCGGCAGATGACAACATTGTGCCAGCCCTTCGGAATGATGATGAGTTGGTGGTCGGCAGTGAGGCCTATGACCCGGGGCCATCAAGTAGCCGCGGCGTCGCGGTGCGGTGTGAACGCGAGAGAAGTTTCGATCTCGCTTCGGCGGACGACGACGTGGTGCCTGCTGTCCAGGATGTCGGCGATCGTTTTTCTCAGCGTAAGCGTACCGTTCAATTACATTTGGAACCTCGTTTCGTGTCCTTGGAAGCCGCCGATAAGCAAGCCAGCAGTGTCCGCGATGCGCTTTGCGAGGTGTCGGCAATGGAGCGCAAGTTCGGGTTCCCGCAGCAGACGGAGCAAACAATGGCGCCAAAAGATGATGAGTTGACCCTAGTTCAAGTTTCCGCTATGAATTCTCTAATAGGGCCTGCACTCTGCCCAAAATGTTGTCAGGAGACATTGTCAGTGCAGCATGGGACAAAACTGGGCCTGGCAGTAAAACTGGTGCTTTTGTGTGCTTCCTGTGGCCCTGTTCATTCTCCTTGATCATCCAGCAGAAAATCCTAACAAAGGGCTTTTGAAGTCAACCTAAGAGCCATGCAAGCAATAAAGTCCACTGGAAAAGGACCCACTGCCCTGAATGACTTCTGGGCTACAATGAATGTCTCGCATAGGGGCATTCACTACAAAACCTATCAAAAACACCTAAAAACAACATTCAAACCAGGCGCAGAGGAAGCTGCACAAAACATCTTTGCAGATGCCGTGCATGCAATAAAAGACGTGTACAGCAAGATGCAGCCATCAAGCCGAAACAACATCACAGTTGTGTATGATGGCACGTGACTTACAAGTGGCCACAGCTCGCACATCGTGCTGGGCTGCATTATTGAATTTTATACGGGGCTTGTGCTGGATTGCACAGTCCTCTCCAACTTCTGCCTTGGGTGTTGTCAAAAACCAGCAGAGAGTGACCCCAACTTCATCAGTTCGGCTGAGAAGCATCAATGTCAGAAAAATACTGATGTTGGCTCCACACAGATGGAAGTGGAGGCTACTCCAACACTTTTCAGGCGCTCTGTCAGCACGTATGGCCTCCGCTACACCAACATTATATGCGATGGTGACAGCCGAACCTATCTTGCTTTGTGCAAAGATGAGGTGTACGGCTTTATGCCACTGACCAAAGAAGACTGTGTTAATTAACCATGTGCAGAAGAGAATGGGCACCGCTCTTTGCACAATGGTGGCACGAGCAAAGAAAGGGGAGCCATTGGGTGGGAGGGGTGGACCGACACAGGAGCTGATTAAAAAACTGACCAGCTACTACGGGTTAGCCTTCCGAAAACACGCAAGCGTCAGTGACATGCAAAGGGCCGTGATGGCCACTTTTTACCATGTCACATCCACCGACCATGAGCCTCGCCATGAGCTCAGCCCACCTGGCCCTGATAGCTGGTGCAAACATCGTTCAGCACAGGCCAAAATGGAGCCAGCACCACCTCACAAGTATAGCCTGTCAAAATGTGTAGCGGAGGCTCTGTTGCTGGTATACCAACGTCTCTCTGACCAACAACTGCTGGAGCGATGCAAAGGCAACAAAACGCAGAATGCAGCGGAAAGCTTACATTCAGTGATCTCGTCACTCACTTCAAAGGATAAGCATACTTCGTTGTTCGCAGTGGAAACTGCTGTACATAAAGCAGTTGCACGGTACAATTTCGGCAATTTGCGAGCCTACACTGAAATGTGCAAGTCTGTGGGCATCAAACATGCCAGCCTCGCCCTTCAAAGAGCTCAAGAAAAGGACAAACAAAGAAAAAGAAAAAAATGCAGTGCAGAAAAAATGACACAGCAGAGACGTAAGAAGCCCCTCGCAAGCAACAACACAAGATATTACAGTCCCGGGGCATTTTGATGGGATTTTACTGACTATTCAACTTTATGCCAGTTTTCTGAGAATTGTGTTTTGACCCGACTGTCCTACTTGCCACGATGTTTGCATGACTATGGTTCGACGGATTTTGATGTGGTTTTGATTTTGATGCACTGTGTTCCTCAATGAATTTCCTGTGTCGTGAAGTTTCCATATTTGTTAATTACTGTCTCATTGTTATTACTCGTCAGCTAATTTCACATTGTGATAACGACTGCACTTAGAAAGGTGTATAAAATGTTCTTTGTACAACAGAAACTAAGTCATAAAAATTTTTGCAGAATGTCACAACATCAACCATCCCAATGGCTGGTATATAAGAGAAACTATGGGCTTATACCATATTTTGTTGTCATACCAGGCTTTGGGTAAGTTGGGTAGTACAGTGATGCATAAAAAATTCATAATTCCAAAACTACTAGAGATAGCTAAATGAAACTTTGTCATTTATTATTCAACGCAATTTGCAATAATTATGCCAAATTTCATTGCTGTACAACGAAAACTACAGAATTTCGCCTTCGATCCCCACCTTCTCCCTTAAATGACATCCACTCCGCTCACAGTGAACCCTGCTATAGTGGACTATCGGCTAGAACAGTCTTAATTCAAGTTTAAGTTCTTTGGCAACATTGTTGGTATCAAACGGATCTTTGGCACGGGCGAGCCAAGCTAATCCAGTGATGTTTACAAGTGGCTCGCTTCGTCCATTTTTTTTTGTGTGTTTGTGCAACCAGTGACTGTGCTCGGGTGCGAACTTGCGTGTAATGTCTGGACCGCGGTACAAGAATGCGTTAGGTGATGACACTGTGCCTGGCACCACATCCATATTGTGTTCGCCGGCTGAGCTGTTTCCGTTTGATGCGACGGATGGCGCTCACTGGGGAGCGACTGCGGTCCGCGTGCTACTGCTGCGGAGCCTTGTTTATTTATTACACTTGATATACACATGTACATAGATGTCAATAAATAAAAACACTGTGACTCTGCTGTAGCGAAACTGATTTCCTAATTTTATATGCTCTTCACTTGCTAACAGTGTTTCTGTCATATGAATGCTCTGACAGCAGCAAACGTTGGTCTGGAGAGCGGTCAGATTTCAATGCGACAGCAATAAAGAGCTCGTTTCGGTGAAATTCTAGTGTCGGTGGCGTCGGCATCTTTGATTCAAGACAAAAAAGCAGCATTGTTTGGGAAAGAAAATTTGAGGTGTTTACAATAAGGGTAGCAGCCCGAGGGCAAAGGCACACAAACTACTTGGAAAGTGATAGTCTGTGTGCGTGTGTTAGTGTGTGTACGTGAGTGCACATGTGCCTGCGTATGTGCACACACAAATATTGCTGTCGCAATCTGGTTGTTTAGCAAAATGAATGTAATGGGCGTAGACTGTAATTAGAGTAGGCAAATTTGCCGCGCTGTGTAGTGTGTGTGATTATGGACTTCCCCAGCTTTCACCGTTGGCCAAATAGTGTCACAGTATAGTGTTCTAGTTTTTTTTTTCTTTTATTTTTTGGACAAGCAAAACGAATGTTCGCTAACCAGAGATCTCGGGCATAAACTAATGCAGGACATAGACACACGCTTACAATTGATCTTAAAAAGAGCGTTTTACCGAGGAGCAAGGGCGCGAGTTACTAGGCAAGTTCATAAGCGATACAAAGGATGGTGAAGACGGACTCCCACCTCATCGATGAATTGTTCCAAGTTTTTCGCCACAGATCTAATCTTGCTGCCGCCTCCCATGTCACAGAAGCTTTCCCTGAAAAGAAAACAAAGTAGTGAATGAACGAATGGCTAGATTAAGAGATGTTTTCAGGCCACAACGAAGGTGGCTTGGGAGAGCCGAGTAAGACATTTGGACCTGATGCGCTACGTGCCACAGGGTACACTCTACAGCTGGCTAAGATCACGTAGTAGTAACACTAGGCCCACTGGAATTGCACAGGGGAGGGAGGGCGATCAAATTTTATGATGCGTACTCAAGGTCACAAAGCCCACGTGGCATATCTTTTCTCCCTCTGGTCATCCCTCCTCCCCTTGTACCTTTTGTTACGCTCATCTGACAAAAGAATATAGGAAGCCCTTCAAGTGTGCAACAAAGCCCCATAACTTCATTTGGTCTTGGCGAATTCGAGAAAATTTTGCAGAAACAGATTCGTGAGGCAACCCTTAGTGGGCGACATTTCCGAGCAATGTCGCAAAACTTCACGTGGCTGGGCAAGAGGCGAACTGAAGTTTGCTGCTGATGGCACACGCGGCACGGCACGAACACCACAGTTTGTGGCACATTCAGTGGCCAAGTAGCTAGAAATCCGATAAACGCGATCGTGTCCCTGGGGGCAATCGCTCGAGAGTACCGCCCTAAAAGTCATTTGGAAACACGCCGCGCAAGAACTCGTAAGACACACTCACTTTTTCCGCATGAGAGTGATGAAAGTCATGAAAACCTTTTCGTAGAAGCTCCGCAACTTCACCAACTCTCGTACGTTTAGGGACTGCACGGGAGAAAAGATGAAAGAAAAATTAGCAGAAAAAGACTATATTTACAATTAACAAAATGAAATTGAAAAAAAAAACATTTTGCATTTAGGAGTGCATCAGTCACATCTTGAAATCTAATCATAACACCTATGGGTCTTCGTCTGCAGATACAAGTGACACCACTAAAGGTACGGAGATTTCCTCAGTCTTAAGTGTGGTTATTTTTATCTTCTTTGGCGGAAATATTCCCGAGGCTGTGTAACACGAACATCCCATGAGAGCGTCAGCTAGCATTTTTCAATAGATTATATTTCGAGTAGGCTTGTGCGAATATTCGAATGCTTCGAATATTTGAACGAATAGTTGCTTATTCAAATTCGCTTCGATTCGAATTTAAATTATTGAATATTTTCGAAGTATTCGCAATGAACGAATAAATGTATATTAAACCGCATGTAACTGCCTGTAAAGGTGGTTTCACTGCAATGTAAGAATGCTAAGCCGTGAAAGCACTCATTCAGGGGAAATTCGTTTTGCCGCAAAGAACCCCTTCAAACTTAAAGGGGCCCTGCAACACTTACTGAACATGGTCAGGAAACGCTGCCGATCGGTAGTCGAGGCTACCGAGAACACGCGAGACAAATGTTATAGTGCAGCACGCGGTCTGCAATTCACAATAAATTTTCGAAGCTCGAAATTGCTTTCTTCCCTCGGCAAATGACGCTACAAGTTCAAAAATCGCTTGTCACAGCCAAGAAGGAATATACAGCTCTGGTCACAGCCGTTCGCTGATTTTGAGCATGGCGCCCTCGTCGTTACCGGGGCCGCCACGGGAGGTTACCGCTTGTCCTAGAGTACTTGTGTAAAAAACCACGTATTTGAAAAAAAAAAAAAAAAGGTCAAGGTTCCGAGGTGTGTGTGACGTATTTTCATTTATTGTGCCATTCCTCCCTGCTTAGCTTCCACCTATTTCGTCCGGGCGAGAAGCGAGAATGCAATTGCAGCGTGCGATAAATTTTTGAAACTACGCTCGTACTGGACTGATTCTAGAAACTTTGCTGCTGTCACAGAACGAGCGCTAAAAATGAGCGCGCCGCCAAATTCTTGCGACAACGGGCCGAAGAAACGCCGCGAGGTCAAAAAGAAAAAAAAAAGAAGAAAAAACAAGCATCCAGGGCTCCCCGGGCGCGCGACGCCTCTCCTCTCGGAAGCGGCGAAGCGATGAACCTCCTCACCCCACAGCGGCGGCCGAGCAAGCCCGCGTTTTTTCCAGAACGAACGGGGCGGGGTCAGACCGAGCTGAGTCATCCGACGCGGAGGGCAGACAAACCGTCTCGCCTCTCCCCAGCCTTCGCTGCGCATCGCGCCGACGAAACGACAAGAAACATCTGGAATGTCGCGCGCAAGGTATTTAACCGAGCGGCCGAGACGAGAAATCAGGAGGAGACGGAAGTTAGCGCCGGAGCGCGTAGGAATTCCGCCGTGTAGTCGGCGAAGGTTCTGCCCGTAGTGACAGAACAGGAGGAGACGGAAGTGAGCGCCAGAGTGCGTAGAGAGTCCGCCGTGTAGTCGGCGAAGTTTTTGGTCCGTAGGGACGGCTCGAGCTACAGGCAAGAGCGTGGGTTTACCGCTATCGAGCGAAGACGCGGGCAACAGCTGCGTGTGTGAAGCCGACGGATTTCCGGCGAAGAAGTTGAAGTTTGAAGAGTGGCCATTTGAGGACGCGAGGTTTCCTGGAAGAGAAACTTCGAGAACTACGGAACGACAACAACGCTGGACTTTGAGTGAGTGATTCTCGGAAGAGTATCATTCAGACTTTTGTTCCAAGGACTTTGGACTGAATAGGTTTTATATCTCTTTAGTCTTTAAGTGTCTTGGTTGTTCAATGCATGCGACTGCATTGTAGTGCGTATTGTTGTCTGTGTCCGTTGTTTCAAGTGTGGTTGATTGTACTGTGTAGTACATTGTCTGTTTGGTGACGTATTGTATGTAACTATTGTGGAGTGTGCATACGTGTGTATTGTTTTTGATCTGCAGTTAATGAGAATATAATTTTGTTTGTTTATCAACTCTCGGCTCTGTCTTGTTCTTTGGGCCACAGCCGGCGTCCGCTGGCGCACCAATAAGGACCACTCCTAAATTGTCCACGCTTTCGTGGTGCGGTTCGGGGGGCCGATACTTCGGCTCTTGGAATTAGCCCGGCGATCGCCTCCCTAATAAACGGGACAGGTGTGACAGCTGCGGTAAATTTGTGAGGCAATAAGAATGTTTACTGGCTCCATGGCTACAAGAAGAAGTGTTGCAGAGCCCCTTTTAAAGAACATGTCATGCTAAAATCAATTCTTCATTTTAATAAGCTTATTCTGACAGCTTATATGCTCTAAGTATAATAAATTTTGAAACGTGAGGTATCTTACAGGTTATGACTCACCTACCCAAACTACTGCTCAAGGTTGTTTCGACTTGCTTTGAACAAAAAAAAAAGGCATTTGCATAGAGCCCTCATTTCAATTTAAAAGAAATATTGTCAAGAGTCCGACGGAATCCCGTCTGGTCGGGGACAAACATAGTGCTACCACGATTGCACATGGAATCTCTGGCCATTCAAACGACTGCGCATACGTTGAACAGAAATATTGGGACACTCCCCCCTGTGTACGCGCGATGTCTGCAACACGTGTTGAAATATGCGTAAGAAGAGCGCACTACGCCATTTGCGGTCACTGTGAACAAGGCTCCCGTGTGGGGAGCCGAAACGTCTTTTTAAGTTTTGTGTATTTCACCTTGGTCGGCGTTTTTGTTTTTGTTATTTTGCACTCAAAAGAAATATTGTGCAGGTTAGTTGGGTCATAATAAATATTCCCCTTTTTTATATGTCATACATATATACCATTCAAACTTGATTCGAATTTATTCGATCAAAATCACAGTTCGCTTCGAACCAAAAATTCACCATTTGCACAAGCCTCATTTCGAGACCTTTCCTTGACAACTCGATGACACTAAGGTCACAAGTGCACTCGTCTCATAGTGATTACGAGCCGCTATCCTTAGCTACCAATGAAAAACTGATCCTTGAACCACATAACAACAGCAGAATACAAGATTCAGAGCACATATTCAAATATGTCACCTTATGAATAATTTATTTTTTTTCTCTTCAGAAACTTGCAGCACTACTTATGTGCACATTTAGTATCAGGGACCCTTACGTTGAACACTATCATCATGAACTTACAAGTCGGCACGGTTACAAGTCGACCTCCTGAGCTTAATATTAAAGGGACTGTCTACCGTCCTTCGTTGCTCTCCTGTTTTGTGTCGCAATAAAAAGCGTACCATGTGAAGTGTGTAACCTTGCAGCAGTTTCTTTGGAAAGTGCGTAGAAATTTTTAAAACAGAATTTTTCTGTCTGTGTTATGTCTCTGTGATGTGTGGTGCGCGTTCAAAGTGCGCGCCTTCGAAAAGTGCGCGTCACGGAAAAAAACAAAAAAACAAAAGGAGAAATACCAGAGTGCACGTGCGGGGCTGCTTAAACAAGAATGACGACGTTAAAGAGCGTCGAGCACGAGGATGCGTGGCAGGACGTGAAGTAAACAAAAGGTAAAACATCCAATGGGCAGCGAACACGGAGATTTCAAGGCCCAATGGCTTGACACCACGAGACAGCAGTATCTCCAATGAGAACGAGACAAGTGGGCCAGAGCGGAAGCAGGAGCCTGAGCAGACCAGAGCAAGGAGAGTTCGAAGAAGACGGGGCAAGCGGAAGGTCGTCACCGGACCGGGCGCTGAAGATGGGCCGTCGGGCGTAGGACCCGAGCCTGCAGGTCTTCAACCGGCCGGGGCCTCCTGCCGTCGTGTTCCCGCTCCAAAGGACCGTGGCCATCCGGTCCTGAACTCCTTTCCAGGGCCTGCGGACTTTGGTTCCGGCAGGCGAGCTACAGCCGTCGGGCTCCGGGCCCGAGCTGTGCGCCCAGCTGCTTGACTAGGTCGACCCTGGTTCTCTGACGCGTCACCACCAGCCTGCGTTCTCTCGTCACAGACGGGTCCACACTCCTAAAGCCAGAGCCACCACGTTCCGGCCTGGTTTCTCGACGTGTCGTCAGCAGCCAGCGTTCCTTCATCCCCGTCCTGCCCGCGTCCTGAAGCCGGAATCACCGCGTTCCGGTTTGCTCATCGTCGGCGGAATTCAGCGTGTGGGTGAGACCGAACAGATATCTTGCGCTACTCCCATCACTCAGCCCCTTTCGAACGTTTGGTTTAGTTACTGACTTTGAACGTTTTTGTTGGGTGTTTACAGATGTGTTTCGTCATGTCCAGTCAACTGTTTATTAAGTGTTTTGTTTTGTGAGGAATCTTTGCCTTTTTACTTTTCAATTAAACTTTTTGTGTGTTTCTTGGAAACCGAACGGCTTTGTCCTTATTAGAAAAACTCTCTGAGGCTCAGCCCGGGAGAAAAACAAATCAGCAACAAAGAACCATGCATCACAAACTGGCGTCCGCGACAGGACAAAGTCGTTTGTTTTTCCAGTAGATTTTTTGACGCGGTTAACACGATGACGAACACGTGGGAGTTAATTGAGTTGGCGGATAAAATGGGACTGACGGGAGCGGAGTTTAGAGTATGGTACGAGGAGCGGATGGAGAGGGAGCGTGAGCAACGGGCTGCAGAACGAAAGGCGGCGAAGGAAAAGCTTGAATTGGTGCTTAGAGCTAAGAAGGAGGAGCTAGAGCGCGTAACGCGTGAAAATAAAGTGTTGCTAGAGCGTCAGACACGCATACTGAAGCAGCAGCTCCAATTAGAGAGGGTGGACTTCGAGCGGCGACTCGAGCTTGCGATGGCGAAAAGGGGGCAGCTGGCGATGCAGAAGGTCGAGCAAGCGGTGAATGTTTGCTCCGATAGCAGCGTTTGCTGGAGGGAAGTCGATTCCTGCAAGGTTGGCCTCGAGCCTCGCGACAGCCTTACTTCGGAGCGAGAAGCTCAGATAGAGGAAGGCAGAGAGGTGGACAGCCAAGAAGGCAGGAGTCATGAGGAGTTTGTTGAAGCGACGGAAAGCTTCTCTGGCTGGGAACATATTACTTCCGTTAGCTGCTTGGGGACCTCTGAGAGGCCAAGCACCTATGAAGAAGAGCGCCTGGATATGGGCGACCTAGAAGCTGTGGAAAATGTTGTGGAGCAAAGCTTCGATAGCAGGGAACAAAGACGCTCCATTCAGAATGAGGTGTGTATCAGAACGTCTCAGAGGCCGAGCACATTTCGGGAAGGGGTAGGGCTACCTCTCAATAGCTCCATGGAAGGAGCGCTAGAACGTCATTGGGAAGATGGCAGCGAATGCCATGAAGGCTCTGATATAGTGGCCACTGATTGTTTTGTACCGACAGAGGTAGCAGCAGGCACCACGTCAATGGTCCTAGACCATACGTATATCTCACTCAGAGAGAGAGGGGATTCTAGTTCACAGGATAGCGTAACTGCTATTTGTCCGAGAAAACACGATGGGAGTGCTGAAGCACTCTTCAAAATAAACAGTATCGAATCGGAGGTGGGCTCGATAGTAGGTATGGAGAATGCCAGACAGGGTCTTGAACCTGAGAACGTGATTGGTTTTGAACCTATAATTAAGTCCACTCAAGATGAGCTGTATAATGACCGAGCACAACGGCATCCCTTCTCAAGAATCCAGGAACCTCACACGCTTGTCGGAGCGTTTGGGCTTGCTGAGGGCACCCCGAGCTTGTGTTCATTAGATGGTGAACTAAAAGAAAGCATTTGTGTGAGAGATTGTGGCATTTGGACATTCATGTCTCAGTGCGTTTCGTGTCGACGCCGACGGCTCGAGACCGCGCCCTGTTCCTCTGTGACCGGTAAGCGTTCATGTGGCCGGCGGGGGCGCAGACACGCGTTTCAGCGAAAGTGCATAAAAGCATGTTTGCCACAGTTACTTTCGAAACGTGCGAGAAGGGCAGTGCGTCTGGTTTGGGACGCGATAACCTGAGTGTAGGGTTAGAAAACCGGTAGCTCTTTCTGGACTTCGACTTTTAGATGCGGACACAAGTAGCTTTGTCCATAGTCGATTTTGTAGTAAAAAGGTTTATTCCGGGTTTCAGAACTTTTAAATGCAATTGGGTGAATCTAAAGTTTAAGTGTGGACATTTGGACGATGTAGCGAACTGTAGCCCGGTGATGTGTTGGACTGCGTGGTGCAAATATGTGGTGTAATTGTGACGTAGTGCAGAACGCGCACTCATCGGCAGTTTTTTTTTTCTAAAAAAAAAAAAAAAACTTGAATGAAAGGGGGGCGTATGTGATGTGTGGTGCGCGTTCAAAGTGCGCGCCTTCGAAAAGTGCGCGTCACGGAAAAAAACAAAAAAACAAAAGGAGAAATACCAGAGTGCACGTGCGGGGCTGCTTAAACAAGAATGACGACGTTAAAGAGCGTCGAGCACGAGGATGCGTGGCAGGACGTGAAGTAAACAAAAGGTAAAACATCCAATGGGCAGCGAACACGGAGATTTCAAGGCCCAATGGCTTGACACCACGAGACAGCAGTATCTCCAATGAGAACGAGACAAGTGGGCCAGAGCGGAAGCAGGAGCCTGAGCAGACCAGAGCAAGGAGAGTTCGAAGAAGACGGGGCAAGCGGAAGGTCGTCACCGGACCGGGCGCTGAAGATGGGCCGTCGGGCGTAGGACCCGAGCCTGCAGGTCTTCAACCGGCCGGGGCCTCCTGCCGTCGTGTTCCCGCTCCAAAGGACCGTGGCCATCCGGTCCTGAACTCCTTTCCAGGGCCTGCGGACTTTGGTTCCGGCAGGCGAGCTACAGCCGTCGGGCTCCGGGCCCGAGCTGTGCGCCCAGCTGCTTGACTAGGTCGACCCTGGTTCTCTGACGCGTCACCACCAGCCTGCGTTCTCTCGTCACAGACGGGTCCACACTCCTAAAGCCAGAGCCACCACGTTCCGGCCTGGTTTCTCGACGTGTCGTCAGCAGCCAGCGTTCCTTCATCCCCGTCCTGCCCGCGTCCTGAAGCCGGAATCACCGCGTTCCGGTTTGCTCATCGTCGGCGGAATTCAGCGTGTGGGTGAGACCGAACAGATATCTTGCGCTACTCCCATCACTCAGCCCCTTTCGAACGTTTGGTTTAGTTACTGACTTTGAACGTTTTTGTTGGGTGTTTACAGATGTGTTTCGTCATGTCCAGTCAACTGTTTATTAAGTGTTTTGTTTTGTGAGGAATCTTTGCCTTTTTACTTTTCAATTAAACTTTTTGTGTGTTTCTTGGAAACCGAACGGCTTTGTCCTTATTAGAAAAACTCTCTGAGGCTCAGCCCGGGAGAAAAACAAATCAGCAACAAGAACCCTGCATCACAGTCTCCTTCCATCGATGGGATGAATGCCCACAACACTGGTCGGTGCCGGTGAAAGTAAAAAACTGAAACTGTGTGCAGTTTTTGCAAGCTTCATCAAGTTTGCTTAATAATAAAATATCTTGGTGTTCGTTTCAGGCACACACACTTTTTTGTTCTCATGAGTGATGGCGGACGCCATAGTCGTGTTTCTCCGCCGTTTGCAGGTAGGCATGCAGGCAAGCGAACACACTGCTGGCAGTGCCACTGGACGCCTATTTGAGCAGGCAAGAAAAAAAAAAGGCGAAAATTGGTCTTTGGCGCAACCTAAAGCTGCCTCAAGTGCATAAAATACAATGTAAAGTTAAACGTTTTTTGTTTTTAAGCAAAATTAGTTTACCGGGGAGGATTTCTGGTCCTACCAATAGATTGTGAAGATTGACCACCTTCCCTGTTGGGTGATGCGAGTGGTCACTTTTTATTGACTTTCAACATCAAGTAAAAATTATAATTCTTTATTTCTGGCCCAAAAGCATGCTGGTTGCCACTGATGCGATGAACGATCTTTTCATTTGCACCACAATCAGAAAAATTTTTCCGAGCGGTAGACAGTCCTTTAAGGGGAGATGGGGGTTGAAGAACGAGAGTTTATCAAAAAAATTACCGATGTTTTGTTTTCACCTGTTTTTTTTTTAGATTAATACCTCTACTGTTCTGAAAAAAAACAACAAATAAATATGTGTGGTGAATTCACTGGAAATGCTTTTAAAATTGCATCTAAATAGCACGAGGTGGCTGTTGAAAGGCTGAAAGTGTGCAGTCTTTGAGCAACTTGCCGCTGATAGTGCGCCGCCCCTCGCCACTGTCGATCAGATGAAGCAAAGCGCCAAGCCTCGCTTTTGAAATAACACCGGTTTTCCGCGCTGCTGCAGCGTGAGAACTGATTAAAAGAAGCACACAATTGCTGCATTTTTAGAGAACTGCAACTGGCTTTTAAATCAAGCAGTATGGATCGAGGAACCGCCAATAGCCGCTGCGCACCTGTGTGTGCCGTGAAGCCTACTTGCAGGGTCTGTGTCTCGTGGAGAAGCGCAGCTGAACAACGCCTTTCTCGTGTGTGTATCTCCATTAAGGATGAAGAAAGCCATAGCTTGTGTGATAGCTACGCTGTCGACGTGAACGCTGTTGTGGCAGCGCACTCTGTAGGAATGGACGATGAGCAGGCGGTCCGATTTGCGACAGTTCCTTGCTTGCAAAACCAACGCATTGTAAGTCACACAGCCATCAGCCGAAAATTCCATGAGGCAGAAATGGATGCCATGTGCGCCAATCTTGCAAGACTGAGCAAGCTCTTTGCGAGGGAAGTTAGCGGGGACGACACTGCCGGTATGTACGACGGTACGTGGCCCAAACACGGCCACAAGAGCCACAGCGGCAGTGGCACTGTTATGTATGTCTCTCAACGCTACTGCGATAAGTCCTGTCGAATTTCGACCTAGCTTTCAGTGGGCACAAGGCTCTGCCGGATGGAGTGGACAAAGTTTGGCAAGCATTTCATGGCCTTGTCTGTGAGCGAAATGCCTGAGCGAAACTCCTCACAGTAGCAGTGGCCGCTGCAAGAAGGATTGCACTTTTTTGTGAGCAAATTTCATTGCACCTACTTTCAAAAAACAACATTCAATTTTAACTTTAAAATTCGTTTTTCTTAAAACGCATATATCGCCATAATATTACTTTGTAATGTGCCCCTTCTTTTTCAAAATCTGCATAAAATTTTGCCCAAGTTTTTTTTTTCGAATTACGAGAATTGAGTTTGAGTTTATTGCAATTATGAATTGCAATTACGTTGCCTAAATTCCAGTATTTTTATTATATTAAACCAAAATTCTCTGTGAACCTTCACTAAGGTAGGAGAAATACAGACTTCCCACGTTAAAATTTTTCACATCTATTAGGAATTTTGTATGCACATCCTAATAATTTCGCATTCGACCCTTCATTTGAAACATTATAAACTATCAGCGGTTAGAAATTATGCAAGTTTAATGGTAAAAAAAGGGGAGGCAAAAGGATTAGGCACGTATCTTCAAATACGCTCCTATTTAACATATTTTTCCATTTAAAAACTCACTGCATTATTGTGTGCGCTTTTAGTTTCAGAGATGCTAACATTGGACATTACAGTTGCAAACGCACACAATTCATCACAATTACAAGCGGCCCTCCACAGCTCCCATTTAAACACAGACCATGAACCACAATCAAATACAGTCGATCCCAAATATATCAAACTCGAATATATCGAACTATTGGCTATATCGAACAGTTGAAAAACCCCCTTAGATACTCCATGCAAAAGTATGGAACCGTGCCCTGTATGTTGAGCTCCCGCACAGCGGGACATCTGCTATATCAAACGTTCCGCCATGTTCATACAAGTTCCGATCCCTTTTGATGCACAGGTGACAAAAAGGCAGTATTATTCCATCACACTGATCTAGTCTGTTGCACAGCGCTTGCGAGTGCTCTGGTATGTTTGATGTGCGATCTGCAGGTTTTAATGAGCCGGCATAGTGTTTTTCAAAATACTGATTGCCGAGGATACCAAAATGAGAATGTGAAGTGACTCTGCGATCTCGTTGCTATGTTCACATTCCTTTTCTTTTTTGTTAACGCACAATGACATGTGAGCCTGAAAATCATGGTCTTCGAAATGTACAACTTTGTGACATATATTATGTTTTTTAGTTCTAAAGCGCATGTGGCGGAGGCCACGCTCTTTTTTTCTAGTTTTTCCCATCAAAGCAGCTGAAAGCAGCGGCTGCCAGCTACACAGCCACAAGTAAAATCGATATTGCAAACATGCCTACCATACGTCGACCATACGACACCTTGTGGACTT
This sequence comes from Rhipicephalus microplus, assembly GCF_043290135.1. NCBI lineage: Eukaryota > Metazoa > Arthropoda > Arachnida > Ixodida > Ixodidae > Rhipicephalus > Rhipicephalus microplus. The sequence goes on along the minus strand of NC_134706.1, from coordinate 26,532,710 downwards.
CTGTACTTGTCACCTCATTCCTGATAAATCCTCATTCGGTAGTTGAACAGAACCTTGACCCGCACGTAGCGATAAAAATTATGACTGGCGCTTGGAGCAATGTCAGGTAAAGCACCGTCGTAAACTTTCCTTGCGGGCCAGGTGACGACTTCGAGTGCATCATGACGGCTGACGATGACGTATGGTGCCTCAGCGAATTGTACGACTTGTCAGCGTTTGCGGGCACCATCTAGGACAGTGAGCAACTTCATCGGTGCACAAGATGGCGTAGCTGTTTGTGAGTGCATTGACGTAGAGATCGTGGCTGCCGTTGCTGGTGCTGCAAGAGTGCACCAGTGCGTTTATGAATATGCCCACGCCTTCACTGCTGCCGACTGCCAACCTTTGGTCATGCTACAAAGCTTGCATCGGCGTTCTGCATCAATCAACGCTGTTGTGGTTGAAGGAGCTGAATTAGCTGATTTGGAAAGCCTCAATGATACTGAAGACGATTGCAACATGATGGCGCGCAAGAAGTAAGACAAGTTTGAGGACTAATTTCATGAAAATAAAGTGCGGTAACTTGCAGTCCACACATTGTTCTTCATTACACTGTGAGGGAATAGTTATGTTAGCGCTTGTAACGATTTACAAGCCTGAAATGCTTTATTTAGACCTTAAATATGCATATTTTGTTTTCAAATTATCAATATGATACCTACCTATTTCGCGATCCCCTTTAAGTTCGATATATCAGGCTTTGACTGTACTAATATGCAGGAATGAACATAAATATACGAATACGTTGCTACTTGAACAATTCTTCTTCAGGAGCTTCTGCACACCCTTAGATTTAGGTACACTCACGTTTCTGAGGTTCCGGTTAAGCAGCTCGCCAACGGGCAGGTCGGCGACATACGGTTCTGTAGTCATCTTGTCGTTGGTCATTCGGCTTATGATCAGGTCCAGCGCTCGCTTGGCCTCGGCAATGAGCTGGAACAGGGACTCCAGGGAAGACTCGATCTGCGATGCATGAATCTGCTGACTTCAAACTAAAAAATCTTTCACATACAGTCGAGCCCACATATAACGGCCCCACTTAAGACGAACTTTCGCTTAAAACAAACAATGTCGGCGTGACTGTCAAAATATACATTGGTTCAATGGCACAAAATCGCACTTACAACGAATGTCTTCGAGCACCGCTGATCGGTTACAGCGAACAGAATCAGCGGTCTGCCGACTTCCCGGGAAACCGATTTCGACCACCAATCAGGCATCGGCGAGGTGCCCATACATTCCTATTGTTAACCGCCGATTCTGCCTCCGCGCCCCTCTAGTTGCTGCTCTCCACAACCGCTTTTTGTTACGCACCCCTCCGTCCTTTGTCCCCCAGCTACTCTGAGCACCCCGCATCACCAGACGAGGCCCGTGTTTTCACACTGTCGCCGATCTTTCGAAGACCGGTCGCCACGTACCCTGTTTTTGATTGCTGGTACTGTCGTTGGCGTCACCGGTCTGGAGTGACCAGACCATATGCCAACATCGTCGACCACCGACTGTATCCGATAGTCTGCGTCTAGTGCACGCACGTATGCTTCCCCACCGACTCTGATAATTTGCGATTTTTTTTTCATGTTTAGGACTTGTTCTCGCTCACTTCCCACTAGGGAGCGCAAAAACGGCTGTTAATTTGCGCGAAACGAATCGCGAATTATCACAGTTCGCGAGGCCACGCAAACCTGCCGGCGCAACAAAACGATTTCTTGATCACGGCCGCCGATTCTTCGAATGCCGCCGCGCGCACCGAACGAGGCGGCCATGCTTTGACTTCTGCACGTGCTGGCACTCTAAGTTTTTCTACGTGCGAGTTTCGCCGACCTTTCAAGCAAGCTACCCACCTTCCCGTGTGTTTTGATTTTTAAGGTCGCCCTCCCGCCGCATTCTCCCCTCTCTTTATCGCACGGAGGAAGGAATCTTTCATTCCTCCGTGTTTTATCGCAACTCCTTGCCCTTCTCTCGCAAGTCTGCTCTCCTCTCTTGATCACAACCCCTTCGCCCATCTCCACCGCAACACCCGCCACGCTGGCTTAAATTAGTTTGGTTTTCCGACTGGAAACGTGCCCAGAGCTGTTACACGCGTGTGCGCGTTTTGCTCGCTCTTGGTGTGCATGTGTGGTCATGATGGCCGACGGGAGGACTAGCACGCTTTTTCCTGCCGCTCAAAAAAAATAAAATAAAAACACGTCGGAACTGTGACCGCTTGGCTTGAGGGTAAGCTGTGTGTTAGGTGCCGCGCTGCGGAGCGCTGGCTCATAGCTGTTGACGACCTGGCAGCCAACTTGCCGCTTCGGGCGTCTCGGTATTCAGTTGTGGAGGTGGTGAATATTTCGTGGGTGCTGGTGACGGCTACATGTGCGCGAAACTATTTTCGCGAAGTCGACTTCGTCGATCGTCGAGCCCGATGCCGAGCATGAAGCTTCCGAACAGGACTACTGCGGCGGCGATTTGTGGCAGCGCGTCGTTGACTCCGACCTGGGAGAACGGGTAGGACATCTGTTGCGATGATTTAATTACGGCCGATGATGATGACGACACTGCGGAACTGTGTACGGATTGGGGCATTGTGAATGAAGTACGTGGCGAGAGCGATTTGGAGGAATCGGATTGCGAGAACGACAAAGCCTTGGAGCCAGCGCCTCATGCAACTTATGCCATGGGCCTCGGCGAATGAGCAGCCTGCCGTTTTAAATGAACTCGAGACCGCCCTTATCGTTTCTGCTCTTTGAAAGACGTGCATTACGGAATTTTTGGGGCAAAAAAAGTTTGTTTTCACTCCCAACCTTTTTTAAAAGCAGTGTTTCATTTACTACTAACTTCGGTATACAGCGAACAGATGCCCCGTCATGCTCAGGGGTTCGTTATAAACGGGCTCGACTGTACTTGATTTTTTTCTCACTTCTAACCTGCCCCTGCAAACCATGTGTTTTAACTATTTTGCGCTAAATTGGTTCTTAAGTCTTCAGACACTTTAAAAGGCCCCAAACCACTCATAATAATTTAAGCCAATTAAAGTTCGCTCAAAATCCCCGTATAATCTGTGACATCGACAACTAAGCAAGAAAAATATTGAGATCAAAGGTAAGATATTCGTTTATTAGCATGAAGCTGCCTTCCTTGCATTACTGTCAAGCTTCTATACATTTAGGGCTTGTTATACAAGAAAAAAGAAATGGTATGTCAAATTACGTGGTGTTATGGGGGAAAACCTAAGGCCTACTACGAGAAACGACATTGGGGGGGGGGGGGGGGGGGGGAAGAGGGGTATTCCAGGTTTCGAACCCTTGGCAAGCTTTAGTGTGAACTGAAGCCCGCGTTGCATCAGCGTTCTTGCCTACACCTAGCTCGGCCTCAAATGCAGTCACAACTGTTGGAACCGAACACCGAGGCCAGCGCTAAATTTGAATTTCAAGACTCGGACAATACGTAACTAACTCATTGTTCTCATCGATGAGATTTACAAAGTTTCAAACGAAGAACCTGGCCATCGTGGATTATGGGGTGGAGAGCTTTGCACTAATTCCAAACACTATTTATGTTTTTTCATAGCAATGTATTGACCCTACAGCACACTTTTCCTCCAAAAACATTGACAACATGGCGACACACACGTCGGAGTTCAGTAGGACACCGAGAGAGAGAGACGAGTAAATGTCAGAATCTGATTCTGTACCGGAAGTCCCACCTTCAAGATGCGTTCGTTTGCTTCTTGCACATCCACAATCTGGAGGACACACGGAAATAATTAGTACCACAAGTTAAATATGACCAGACAACACATCTCGGAGGTGCACTGAAAAATCAATGTAACAAACTCAGATATACCAATCAAACGTTATTAAACAAAGTCGTACCTTACACAAAAGTAAGTTCATTATATCCAAAGATTCATTACATACAGGTGTATTCTTAATACTGTCTATTACAAGAATATTCTGCATTTACTTCGCTATAACAAATATTTCGTTATACTGCCACGCTCCTTTCTAAAGTTTCCTTATCGCCACATTACACGTATATGTGCTTCCTTGTGCAGCCACGTCCATGGACTATTGAGATAACTTTGGATGCGGTTATGCTCACAAGGAGAACAGATTCTTCTGGAACTTACGTCGCTGCTAGCGATAGCGCTGGAATATTCGACGACACATGCATAAATGCCGACGCGCGTCATCACTTCTCAGTCGATTCGCCGTTATCAGTGCCAGTGGCTTGCTGTAATCCGACTTTCCTTTTGCATGGCCACAAGTTCGGCCCAATAAGCAGTATAACCTGAACACTCAGTCTGCTTCCTTCGTCCCCATCACGAACCCATGAGAATATGGAGGTTTGAGTGAAACGAAATCATGGTTATAAAGAAGTGAATGAAGAACAGTCTTGCAGTTGATAGAGTGTTAGGAATATACCTGTATAATGAATTTTCAGATATAGCACACTTTGAGGCACAGCTTTGTTATAACGAGGTTTGAGTGCGCATTCAGAGTGCGAGGGGCTTTATGCAAGTGAATGATGAACAGTCTTGCAGTTGATATAGTGTTAGGAATATACCAGTATAACGAATTTTCGGATATAGCGAACTTTAAGGCGCAGCTTTGTTATAATAAGGTTTGAGCGCACATTCAGTGTGCGAGGAGCTTCATGCGAACGATGCTTTGCAAACCAAAGAAAGCACCATACCCAACCTGCGTTGACAGGCACAAGGGCAAGTGAGCGACTCACTTCAGGGACGACGTACGCGGCGATGACGGTCCTCTCCGCAAACGACAGGTTCCCAAACGTCCTCTTCACGGCTTCCAAAAGCTTTTGCAGCTGATTCATAAAAGTGGGCAGCCTGAAAACAAAAAAGTGTGTCATCATTGTCAGAGGATTGATTAGATGTGGCGAAAACATTTTCTTCTGCACCAGCGACGGTGCTGGCAGAAAAGTTGCTTTAAAGCTTGCGACCGTGGTGAAGGGTGAACAGCTGTGCAAACACATTTCTCTCCGCATCTTTAAGATGAGATTAATTAATGCGTTAAAAACTTTGCTATTCTCTTATTAGAGTATTTGTGAACATACCCCATTTAAGAAGGAAAGTTTATTAACTAGTACACCCAAGTGGTAGAGGCGCTTATAAGCTAAATACTTATAAATTGCATCAATATGACTTCCACAAATGCTAGACACACTGATTAAAGCAATTCACTTTAACCGCATTTGCTCATTTTCATGACGTCTGGCACATTTCACACATTTCAGGTGAATGATTTCTCACATACAGACACCCGTCCAAACCATCGCTTTTTCAGCCAAAAAAAAAAAAAAAAAAAGACTTGGAACTTCCTGGTAAACTTCAGCAATGACAGACATCTTAATTTGAGCAATGTATTATCTTAAGTAGAAATGACGCCCTCTCAGTTAGTATTAATATGTGTAATATTTACAATGGAAGCGAAAAAGCATCGACGATTACAACGGAAACACTAAACTGCGACACATATAAATGGCAAGCATATTGCAGCTATGGGGGCAGGGCTTGTGTTATCAGGCTGCAACCGAATAAAGTGCGTAGCTGCCCCTTTTTGTTTTTGCTTTCGTTATGTCATCATTGAGGCGCGAGAAACAAGTGAACGACGCGAACGCACCTTGAGACGCAGTGCTTGATGAGGTCCTGCCGCTCCTCCCGAGAGAGCAGGTGCTTGTGCCGAGAGAACACGCCGCACAGGAGCAGCAGCTTGGCCGCTGCCACGGCACACTCCCTCAGGGCCTGACCCACGACGTAGCAGAGCCGCGCCGGGCTCGCCGTGGGCGAGGCGCAGCCTTCCCCGCCCTCTCCCTCGCTTCCGTTTCCCGAGGGAGCGCTGAAGCATTCTGCCACCGTCGCGGCGCACTGGTGCATGTCGTTGACGAGCGACATCACTCCTGCGCGAGACGATGAGATGAAGGCACTGCGCTGGCCTTTGCTAAAGCAACACGCCTGCCTCAAACTGATCAGGCTCGTTCACACCTGCGACTAGCACCAGTCGCATAACGAAATTGGTCACAAATGCCTGCTCTGGTCGCAAAGCAACTGCTTTGGCTCGATAGATCGCTCCTTGACTATGCTGTCACAAACCTCTGGATCAATCAGATGCCAGGAGTTAAGTTGGTTGGAAACTCACCTGGTCAAGAACAGACATGAAGACAATTAAAACAACACGCTGACCACCATAAAAGCAAAAAGAAAGCCGATTCTGTGAACGAGGCTTCTGTACAGGAGTCGAAACATCTTGCTTTTTGTTGTTACCGTGGTCAGTGTCTAGTCTCAATTGTCCTCAGCAATAAGACGAGCAGAAACAGGACACAAGCTTACTTTACAGGACAGCACCAATGCGAGCAGGCAGCGATTCTGAGTATAAGTTACATACAGGTGTGAAAAACGGTCAACTTGAATCGCTTGGCGGTCGCCAGTCGCAAATTGGCATGCCACCGGTGCTAGTCGCAGGCATGAATGAGCCTACAAAAGAGTAATATTTAAAGTTTTTTGAACCAAAACAATGACCTGCTTATGAGGGTCACTGTAGCGGAGGCCTCAGGAAACTTTGAACATCTAGTGTTTGACATTCTCGGATGCACTGGACGCAAACCTCCATCACATCCATCGAAACGTGATCGCCGCAGACGGGACAGAACCCGCAACTTTCGGACCAGCAGCTGAGCACCACAATCACCTTACAGCAGAGGCGAACCATCTCAAACTGAGACGTTTCGTCAAGACTTCACATCCAAATCCATTTGTTATTTGCTCCATATGCCGTCCAAATAATTTTGTAACATTACCATACAATATCAGAAACACTATGCAAGTTATTATCGATTCCTCAACATTTCTGTAAGTGGTGTATAGAAAGCATAAAAGATTCTGAGGTTTCCCATGTTGAAAGCCGCGTCATAAAGAGATGCACTCCAACATTTTTTCCATGTCGCAGCTCTTGCAGAAGACAAAATTTTTTGACTGAGGAATGCTAGCCACAGTGACCTTGAGGTTACGGAGAGAGCACGAGACTGCTGCAACCCATACGAAGTGTTTCAACGGCGCGAACTATTCTACTCACGCTGCTTGACGGCCATGTTGCGAAGGAAGAGCTCGCAGAGGTGGACAAGCCGCTCAAATCCGGTGGCAGCCGGTGGGCTCAGTAGTGAGACGCACGCCCTTGCCGTCTCCTCGGTCAGCGTCGGTGGTAGGCAGTCGGCGTAGATACAGTGCAAGGCGGCTGCGACGACATCATCGGGCAACCCGTCCAGAGGGCTGGGCTTGCCTTCGGCCCACTCCACAGCTGGACAGCTTAGCCGCAGAAGGGTCAGGTGAACGGAAAACTGCAGTGGAAAAAAAGCTAAGCGCTGTTCAACAAACCTTTTTCATAATTGAGAAGCTAGTTTTCCTGCTTGTGAAGTTCGCCCGACTAATGGCAGCTACAGCCGCTCACTGCAAACAGCATATTGGGGCGTAGTTTGCAGTACGACTTGCGAAATGCGGACTCGGTTTTCTTGATGTAAATGTGCATTATAGACAAGTCCCAGAAGGGGCAACTAGTACCTCGTCTACACTTTAGGCACAATAGGTGCCCCTATTAGCAAGTCGAATATGTTGCGCAAGGAAGCACACTTGCGAACTATGAAAATGGTCTATTGTAGTCAGTTGGCTGCACAGTCGAATGCAACTGTAATTTAGCGTTTGCTAAACACTTCTGAAGTATTCAGACAAGAGCCTTATATGTCTCATCAAACGCAAAGGTTGACTGGAATCCCCCATCGAGGGCATTAACACGAGCAATGCCGTCAGATTGTCGTCACGTGACGATGTCGTCATAAATGTCATCTTGATCTCACAGATTGCCAAAATTTGTGCATCATCATGAGACATCAGGCAACGTGACATCACACAGTGATATCATCATGACACTACTGCTTAGTCAAAGGTCAGGCACAGAGAGAGAGAAAGAGAATAAGGAGAAAGGCGGGGAGCTTAACCAGGGCTGAGCCCGGAAGGCTACCCTGCAATGGGGAGGGTGAGAGAGGGAAGGAAAGTTATAAAGTAGAACAAAAAAATCACTGACTGGGCTGACGCGTAACAGTTTCCCGTTTCACATCACAAACGATGAAACAGGCTAGTGTCTTTGAGAAAACGCAACAGCGCTTTCATTTCCTTTTGGAATTGAATTAAGAAGCGCCATGGTCCCAATACCTCCTCAACAGTGAAATCACTTCTGTCCAGTTGATTTAGAACACTGCGCAGGTGAAGCCTTTAGTTTGTGTCCTGAAATGCTTATGGTCCTGAAAGCACAGCAAAACAAAGTTAGTTGCAGAAGCTTTTAGAGGTGACCCTTTGGCCGAAGTCTGCCTGGATGACATAGAATTGAAGAAATGAAAAAAGTCCTACCAAAAGTTCATTAAAAAAAAGAAAAACTGCCTTCAAAATGTCAGGGTTTTTTATGTCTTATGTGTGTGTGTGTGTGTGTGCAGTGTATGATTTATGTAGTTCGGAAGGCCAACGTAGTCGTACAAGTCAATGCACATAAGTCGCACTTAATAATTTACTTGTCCCCTTTTGTTTTTACTCACCCTGTTTAAAACAAGAACCATCTAGCCCAATAGCAGAGCCCTGCGGTTGCTCTTGGATTCACCACCATGTTAGCAAATGAGCTTCTGCACCACACTGGTACACATTTAAATGAATGACTGTGTGTGTTAAAAATTGCAGACCCCTCCATGACAAGACTCACCTCTTTTCCGCCTTCAGCGGTGATGACGGTGTCCGAAAAGTATCCCTCGTTCAGGGCGGGCAGGTAGGAGAACGGCTCGTCCCAGCCGACCTCTTTCTGTGCAAGCTGCACCGGAAAACGGACACCAGTTCTCTCGTTGAACGAGCACGACTGAAAGCTGCGAGGTCTCTTGCAATCGAGAAGCAAAGGAAAGTACGTCATACAATGTGGTGCAAACCCACGTTTTATTTTACCTTGCTATACTGTTTCTCAGCCAACTAGCCAAATCGTACGACCAGTGAAATGTCCACATAACAAGCTGCAGAATTGGCAGGTTAACTCACTTGCACACACTGTTTCTGTGCAGTGCTCTGGGGACAAAGGCATCTTCCGAAAAACGGAAAGGTGTCCTCCGGCAGTCCCACTGGAGCTTCCGATCGAGCATACGAGCTGGCCGCAGGCAATTCAGCTCAAGGCGAAAGACGAAAAAGTGCCTTCTTCATGGCGGCAGTGTAACCTTACCAACAGGCACAGCTAAATGTGAAAGCATTGGTGCCACTACTCACAATACTTTGACAACAGGCCTTGGTGAAACAACATTAGAAGAAGCCAAACCGAAGAGGTCCAAGCGCCATCCATTGAAAGCAACTTAATCGGAAATGCAAGCATTGCCGCACAACATGTCATACCTGTGCCACATGAGCACGAAACATGGCATTAATTTCCTAATGCCTCGATGGGGTACAGACACCATTTTTCGGAGAAAATTTTTACACCGCCATTCAAGTCTCCTGTATAAGGAGACTGAGCAAATGTGAAGCTCAGCAAATGCTGATGAGACATTTTATTCTGGTGATAAAGTCAATTTTACCATGACACACCGATCGACATCGACACTATCTTGACATCAGGCTACAGTACTAAATCTGGTGACCTCGCCCAGCCATCTGGCTATTTGCGATGATGTTAGGCACGAAAACTTCCCAAATGGCCGCTTGCACGTCTTTACAAATATTCAAAATGACTGCTTGTGCATCACCAACAGAGTGACTGCGTGGAGAGACCATGGAAACGTCAAAATACCGTGCGTGAGCTTTGGGTCTTTAGGATAGTTGTGAAAGCTAACGCCCTATTGGCAGGCGGGTGATTGTACAGGGGACACAAAGCAGTACTTTACCATTTGCGCAGCACTCACCACAGAGACAAGCGGCCACAGTTTTAAGGAACTAAGTGGTATGCTTTTAAAATGAACGTTAAAAGCGGAGATTCGCGGTTGTTCAAACAGCGTCAGTAGACGCCACACACAAGATAACCAACTGAACTGCTTCTTTGTCGTGTTTTACCACAACAGTGGCATATACAACGCCGGGCCTCAAAGGTGCACGAATCCCTGAGCCAATGTCATACAGGTGTCACGCAGCGCAGCCATCGGTCGCACACTAGGCCAATTATGCTAAAACTGCTCACTTTAAAAGTTGCTGTTATCAACTTCATCCGGTTAAATGCCACTAAATTGAGATGCATGGTAGCTTTGCAGTAAAAAAAAATCATTCAGGAACTCAATGCCTTAACTAGCGAATGTCATTTTATGTGCCCATGTGGCTTTGGTATACCCCATGCAAGCACATTGACGTAACTTTTAACTAACACATTTCTTGTCTGAATGTGTTTGTGCATCTTAACATTTTTTTCTTCTCCATGCAACAAAAAAGGTTGGTGCACAAAATTTTTTAGCTTTACGCCATACAAAAGCAGCATCACTTCGCAATATCTAGTCCACCCTAGCTGAAAAGTATTGGCCGAAAGGACAGCACTTCAAATCAATCCTTACAATGCAATACACACTTGCCTTGACGCACTGCAACACGCACCATCCTTCGTAGATGAGGTTGATGCCATCTTCGTCGGCATGCGCCACCTACAAGCAAGGATCACACCGCCGCCGATGTTGTGGGTTAGCAAATCTGTTCACTTAACTGGAGGAACTATTAATGCAGCTCGAAAAAGCAGTTGTGCAAGTCAATTTGAGATAAGCTTACCCGAAACTCGATCATGTGTCCGGCAAATGTGCCAAAGAACCGTATGTAGTGAGGGTTCCCAAGAAAAACCTAGGAGGGAGAGAAATCCAGAAAGAAAGCAGGAGGTCAGAGGAACGTGGAAGCTCGACGAGATGAAACATGCGAACATGGGTTGTAACTGGAGCCGACATTTCCACGGGCGGACTTGTCTTTTTCAAGCTGCAGCCTTGAAGAACACAAACCCAACACACCCATACCTCAATATGACGAACTTGGATATAAGGACGTGCACTTAGACCTCATTTTAACAGTCACATCTGCACAAATAATAAGAACTTCATTATATCCATAAATTTGTAACAAACGTATATTTCTAACATTGTATTTTTTACAAGACTGTCTTGTATTAACTTTGTTGTAACCGATAATTTGTTACATGAGTGTTCGTTATATCGAGGTTTTAGTGTACATGAAGCATAGTCTTGCAATACATATAGTGTTAGTAATATGCCTTTATCACAAGATTTGGATTATAACTAGCCTATTTTCATGTACTATACAACTATGTTATGAGGTTTGAGTGTAGTTGAAACGTTGGCTCCAACAAGACTCTGTGATCATGAATTTTTCATTGAGCCAAAAAAAAGGAGAAGCCGGAAGTACCGAAGAACTTAGCACTGCACACAAGAGAAAACGTCATAACCTTGCAATGCCTGCAGAAGGTTTTGTGCGAGTGAAAAAGTTATAACAGTACGTTCTCTTGTTTTACAGCCATGACGAGCACATTGTCCAAGAAAAAAGGAAATGTTGTTTGACTTATAATACAATTAGTATAAAAATTAATTATTAAGCAAAACATTGATAGAATATCTGTCTCCGGAATATCATTTTGGCATGTCAACAACGAAACAGCGTGCTTTCCGTGTAACTTACAGTGTTTTATATATATTTAGAGGCACCATTATCAGTGTACAAATGTGATACAGTGAGGATTGACTTTAAACCATCCACACCATGAATTACTTTACCAAAATCCTAATTTTCTTTCTTTTTTTTTCAGCACGTGGTTAAGCCTTGCCACTATGGTCTAGCGGCTAAGGTACTCGGCTGCTGACCAGCAGGTCACGGGATCAAATACCGGCTGCAGTGGCTGCATTTTTGATGGAGGTGGGAATGTTGTAGGCCCGTGTGCTCAGATTTGGGTGCATGTTAAAGAACCCCAGTAGGTCGAAATTTCCGGAGCCTCCTCCTACGGCGTCTCTCATAATCATATGGCGGTTTTGGAATGTTAAACCCCCATGTATCAATCAATCAATCAGCACGTCATTAAGTATGCTGTCAATGAGTGGTAACTATACGTGTCCTAAATTGTGAAACTCATACACAAGAGCACTCAGTTTTCATTCAGGATGTGCCAATTCGTACACCTCAATTGAGACCTACAAAGAGCCTCCGCTATACTCTTATGAATAAGCTTCATGTAGTAATACTTTCTTATCGACTGCCTTGCAAATCAAGCAATGCATGTTCGTTCAGAAAGAAAAAGATAATTCATGCAGAATATTTTTTGGGAGTAGTGTAAGTGATGCGTAACTATACAATTTGATAACAAGTTGTACCCTTCCGTAGAACATTGATTTTGGGCAATATCAGCATGGCATCTTTTATTGTCCTCTTAATATGCACAGTGGATCAGCTAACGAACCAGGACAGTTGATAATGGCAATGAAAGAAAAGAAATGGATCAGAGAGGCTCACGTCATAAAAAGGAGAGATATCCCGAGGTCACTTAAAGTGACAGAATGGATGCAGACGTATGGAAAATGCAGCCAGAGACTGTTAGAAGAGGACGAAAACAAACCAGCGGGCATAACATGAAATCGAATCAAGCAGGTAAATATCGGACCGCTAGGAGAAGCCTTTCCATTGCAGAACACATAAAATAGTCTAATCCAAATAAAACCGTGCCGCATGCCACCTAGCACACGGCCAGCTTTCATTTTATAACACACACACAAAACATCAATTCCAAACTGCTGATGTAATCCCCACTGACCTCGTAAGTCTCGCAGCTGAAAAAAGGCATCTGGGCTGCATGGTCTGGGATAGTCCACGACAGGTCGCCACTTTCGTCCAATGTGAAAACGGTGCTGGGCAAATCAGGGATGAACCGGTTTCAGATTATCCAACACCTAAAAGACCTGTTCTGTCACAGTGGCCATCTTTTAATGCACTTTGGGGGTGTGCCCTTGGTCGCCAGTGTCATTCGCACGTTGTCACATGAAAATGTTTAATGACACTCGCTACAAAGCGCACTTGCTGGCGAGCATGTTTGCCAAACTCATTTTGCTGCGTCAGAGAGTCTAGCCACGGTAGCAGTGGCTCGAAAAAAAGTCACTAACAGTAGCCGAGTTTATCGTGTTTTCAGAACTTTTCATTATCTGGAATACACTTAAACCTCAGTATAACGAGGTTGAATATTACCCAAAAATAGGCTCATTACATCCAAAAAATTGTTATAAAAGTATGGTATTTCAAACACTATAGCTATTGCAGACTGTTCTGAATTTACTTCAACATAACCAATGATTCGTTATATCTGGGTTCGTTATATAAAGGTTTGAGCGTATTCATAAGTAATGAAACGTACAACACCACAACAAACTAGTAGGCTATTCTCATACTTAGGAAGCTTACGGCTCCAGACACATGGGCATGCCCAGCAAAAGCCTTGCAATGGCCATGTCCACTTCATCTGTACCTAAAGCTTATTTTACGGGCTGCTCATATCTGGACTCCACCCTTGATTCCAGAATCCCATGATTTGTTAATGCACGCCCGAGTTCGAGAACATGGGTTCCCTCGCAATTTCGCCTTCGTCGAAGCCCTGTTACCCCCCTGTATAGAATGAGCTCAGCAGTTTGACGCGGCAGCCGTCTAAGTTACCACAGTGGGTAAAAATGCAGAGGCCTTACGTATAAAACTCGAAGTGTCTTTTAGCAATGCTCAGTGGTTGAAAACATTGCAAGCACCTCCATTAACGTACGATCTATGTGCACCAACCACTTCTTTGGCTTGCAATGCTTGAACGTGTTGAAGGTTCCCACATCTTAGAAATTGACCATAACAATAACAGCAGAAACAACAACAAGAACAAGGCAGAATGAAAAAACACAAAATTACCCTTCCACCTCTGTAACTTCCGTGCCCGCCGCAAGTGATATGCATTTTGTTATCTGCAATAAAAAAAGAAACATTAAAACTTAAGCAAAGTTGCATGCTCAAAGTAATATTAATCAGTACAAATAGACAATGATGGCAAGGAAAGTATTTGGGTTGTTATTGGTAGTAAATGAAAGAAAAGTGGACCAAAAGATAACTTGTCGAGGGCAGGAACCGAACTTGTTGCCTTCGAATAACGTGTTCGATGCTCTGCCAACCGAGCTACCGTGGCAGCCATCTCCCCACCAACCTTACGGGCCACCAGCAACCATAACGACAAATGCAGCCGCTCCTTTTCTGCCTGTTGGTGCTGGTGGCGCTAACAGATGCTATCACGTTTAAATGCACATATGTACCCCATAAAGTGAACAGGGAGATGGCTGCCACAGTAGCTCAGACCGTAGAGCATCGAACGCGTTATTCGAAGTTCGCAGCTTCGGTCCCTGTCTGCAGCAAGTTATCTTTATGTCCACTTTTCTTTCTTGACATTTACATTACATTTACGACGGATAACATCCCCTATGCTTTTTCTGTAATCACTGTGTGTTATTTCTCATTGATATTGTGTCTGACAAATGAAAACAAGCCCTAGAATTCCCACTTCTTTCCTTCACGCTGAAAGAAATTCACAGACACATCGCAATGGCAGCCAGCAGTTATTCAACAAACAGCTGGCTACACTGCGCACTTAGACTAGCAGTAGCAAACAGACAGTGGACTAAAGAAAAATAAAATCAACCAATCTTCTTTTTACTGATAACTGATAATGCACTCGCTTTGATGTAGACTATAACACGCATTAATGTATTACTACTTCCCATGGAAAGCAAATACATAATAAGAACTCGGGATTCACATGTAAAAACCACGACGCGATAAACGAGTGGGGGACTGTAGATTTAAATATCAAATACATCGGCAGCGGAGGGGGGGGGGGGGTCCTCAACGTTCGCTTAAATCTTAGTACACGTGCATTCTTTGCAAATAGCCCCATCGAAAAGCGGTTGCCGGTCCAACCCGCACCTTCGATTTTTCGCAAATGAACTATTACTTTTTATATAGTCCGTACAAGCAATCTAGGCTACTTTCAGCGGACATCAAGTCTGGTCAACAACTGCCGACGATTCCTACAAATCGTAAACTAAAGCAGAGTCTGCCGCATTTTTTTTATGCTTTTAGCGCTGCTTAATCCCCCTTCGTCGCGCGCTGACGGCAAGCGAAACCACAGGCCGGATTTTATGACGCGACAGCCGTCCCGTGCCAAGGAACCGGTAGCACACATTTCTCTTCGTGAAAGAAACCCTTTTCTTTGAGAGTGACACCGTCTCGCGAACAACGAAAGCGAATACATCAAACAACAACAACAACAACAACAAAATGAAACGGTAGGCTTGCCGTCAGCACTTAGCTGCAGCTCTGACCGCTCAACGAAACTAGAGGATAGGAAAACAAACAAAACCAGCACCAGAGCAAATGGAGAGACACAAATGAGGCAGTACTCATAAAGTGATACGAGCTCGTTCGGCGCCGGGTATTTTCCGGAACGCTAGCAGCGCATCTACATCAGCTGTGCAGGAGGAAAAAAATAGTAAACAAAAACAATATCGGGGGAGCTGCCCAGGAAAAGGAACGGCCAAAACGCTCCCCTCTGCACCATTCTCTCGGCGACTCGCTATCCAATCTAATCGGGAGCGCTCGTTATGGATAAGACGTGAGGCCGAGACAGGCACCAAACACTGAGACCACGCAAGGATGTAAACAAACCACCCTGCTCCCAAGAGAGAGTGCTAAAATGTCACTGCGGCGATGGAAGGTCCTAGAATGTAAGAGCGCTGAAGCCTAACAAAAGGGCGCATGCAAGTCGTGAACAACTCGTTAAGAAAGGTGAACAAGTGTTCTACGCTTTTTGACTACTTGCCGCTTTATAAATGGCCCTGAAAGCGAGAAATTGAGTTTACTTGCCTTCCAACTACCGCAGTAAATGTTTTCGTCCGCCATTGTTGACTAGTGGCGGTAGCGATGGCGCTGGCGTCGTTTCTAAGAGCAACGGCGTTGCTACGCGGTATAAGACGACGAATACGTGCGCATTTTACCCGCGCATGGCAGAAAAGCGCGCTCCTGCTCTAGATAAATTTCGGTAATCGTTCGTAGTTACGGTGTTTACGCGTGTGACCAGCGTAATTCGGGGAAAGTGGATTATAGAAACGTGAAACCGAGGTCAGGATGAACTGCACCTGACAAACGCGCGGGTCATACTTGTCGCCTTACTACCTATGTTTGTACTCATCTATTAATAGTATTTGCAATTTTGTTACATTACTACTTCTTTCATTTTAAACTGGACGACATTCAAATAAACAAATTAACAATTTCTTCTGAAAACTACCCGGTTCTTGGCCAATCCCCCAGCTAGGGTGTATGCCACTGTCCCCGTGGACAATTCCAGTGCTTACGCTAAACGTTCAGCCTATGATGATTTTGCTTGGCTGGCACAGCACAATCAGTTGGTTGCGCTCAACAGCAAAAGCATCCGGAGATTTTTTTTTCAAGGAGGGGGGGGGGGGACATAGGCAAACAACATAAGGGTGGGGGACACTCACCGCAAGTACGTAACCTAATTTCCATGACATGACCATATAACGCGTGGTCATATCAGCAATCCTGAAGGCTATCTTTCACGAACGTACGAGTCACGAGTGTACTAACCAAACTGTTTAGGTTACTGCTACTGCATAGAAAAATATTATCCAAAATAACAAGAGTCGGGCTACCACCACCCTTGCACCTCCCTCCAGACGCCCATGCATGACAGTCATGCAATACAAAGCAGAATAGTCTGGATATTGCAAGGCAAAGGAGCGTAGGAGGTGATTCGCAAATGGTGTTTATCACAATATATTAACCAATCAAGAACTTGTTTCCTCACTAAGTCACGTGGATAGATTGGTGGCGTCACAAATCGCGCCATAAAGATGGGAAGTTCCAGGAGAGAACAATGCGTTTGTTATTTTACATCTGTACTGTGCCGGGCAATCCCACAGCATGTGCGGAAGCGTAGCAGTACAGACACACTAACGCCACGACCCTTTCGTCGAAGCTCCATGAGGCTCTGCGGAGCCCCGCTCTTTACGACCAAACCTGGGCGACTCATCATGCCCGTGAGACAGCGTCGAGGCAAGCCCTAGACGACCCCTCATGGGAAGCTTAGACCCGGCCACCTAAACCTGCTGGTTTCTTATAATAAGGTTATTTCCTCTTCCTCCTCATTGTACATCTGAAGTCGTTTAACATACCTTTCAAGTTTATGCGCATATGTGCAAATCTTGGTGAAAGCTGTTGCACATAAGCTGATGGTAGGGATGATGCCCCAGTGACACTGTTCTCTTTGAGAGAAACGCAAATACTTTTTTGCAATACGAGGCCGATTTGCTATCTTTTTCAAGGCACGTATTCTGAACTGCTTGAGGACGCTATATACTGCGTATATATTCAACGAACTAGCTTCCTTGTATCCGCTGTTGTCAGAGAGTGTAGTTCCCTTTAGGCACCAATTTGAAACTAAGGTGGAATTATGTAACCAGGAATACAACTGGAAATCAAATGGTTCCAGCTGGACACCAAGTGGTCACGTTAACTCACAAACCGTGACTGCATCGTTCCACTTATAAGCCAACAGGAACCAAGAAGAGTTTAACTGGAAGTATAAATGTACCCACTCATGGTCTATAACAAAAACACAAACATCAGCAAACAACGCTAATCAGTGCTGGTGTTAGACAGCAAATACCAGTAGTTGGCTGAGGAAAGCTGCCATGGGACACAGGCTCATTAAAAAAAACACATATTAGACTGCAGATCATCCGCCTGCATATGCAACAACCATCATGCAGAGAGCCAGTAAAGAACAGAAGCGCCTCCATTCTAGACTGAATGAAAGTATGAGGTCTAGTACGTTTCGTTCTGACGCAAGAAATGAAAACCAAGAGATTATACTAGGTGTTCTGTGATAATACCAGCAGTGCTCCCGTGCCTCTTTTCTGGGCTGTAGCACGGCCGCTGGATGAAGGAGCGCACGGGTCCGTGCGCTTTTTCATCCACCGGCCATGGCTGTGGTATGGCGACGTCACAGCCTTGACAATACTTTGGAATTGGGAGAAGGATTGGAGTCCTTTGTAAGAGAGTCTATACATATTTTCAAAAGAGACTCCCCGTGTGTCACCATGATCCCCCTTGGACTGTGGTAAAGATGCATGGCATCCAAAAATGCACTGCGAGAGCAGCAACATCAGCCTTTGTATTGCCGTGCTACAGTCTGCAGTCCTCCGCCTCTCCTTGGAAAGGTCTACAGTAACACTCTCTTCATGAGGGCAAGGACAAAAAACGGCGACAAGGCAGCGCAATTTTCTCGCAAGTCATCCTTTAATGCACCGCGTCCATGCCGAAACACACCCGCGCCGCGACACGAGTCGGCGAAATGTGCGTGACTCCGAACAGACAAAACCTTCGAACCAGTCTCGCGGGCACGACGACCTCACGACGTCGCCGTCTCGTCGCGTGACATGAGTGAGACTTGCACAAAAAGTCTTGCTTTCTGTCACAACATCGTCGCTTCGTCCAAGTCCCGCGCAGAAAACGCACCGAGCACGATGGCACGTTTGTCGAAAGGAGTGTTGCGTAGATGAAAAGTCAGGAACCAATATGGCCGACCAGCAGCGAAGCAAGGGTTTTCGTGAGTTGACCGCTAGGTGGTTCGCACGCGGGCATCTCGGAGTCCTCGCCTTTCGCCCTTACCGGAACTTGGCGTACGAGCCGGGTTTGATGAAGGTCATGTAGACAGTTACGCCGACGGTCACCACCAAGGTGACAATGAGGAACACCCCAAGCAGGGCCGCGGCGCGAAACATGAAGTGCCGCTCGGCGTACTCTTCGTCCACGGGATTCCTGACGACTCGGCGAGGCGCCGGGGTCCTTTTGGCGGGCATGGTGGATCTAGGAGGTTTGGATGCGTCGGAGAGTCAAGGGTTGGGACCCCTCTCTCGGGAGCTGAAGTCTAGGGTGGAATGTAGACGGCTGGTCGCCCGCACTCGTGTACTGGTGCGTCGATCAGAGCACTCGCTCCCTTCGGTCAACCGAGTTCCGTTGACGGGGACGTCCTCTTTCACATCGGCTCGTGGCAATCGAAGGCTGGGCTCTGCACCGGACGTGGCGCGTGCCGATGACGATACGGGCAGCACTTCTCAGCGCTCGAGAAGAAGACGAAGAGTGGGCAATGATATCTTATCAGATGCAGCTTCGTGCTGGCATCTAAGAGCCAATTCCAGCAAATCTCGTTTTATAATTTGCGTTATGTGAATTAATCCTTGGGTGTTCACAAACAAGCTGACAAAATTTCAGCGCATGCTTTTATTGATGTAATATTTAACAAAAAAAAAGCGAATTTGTTCGAGCACTTTATTTTTAATGAAGACATGTGAGTGACAACATTGGTGCACAATGGAGCAGTGGGAGACCTTGCTCGCCAGCGAGGAAATGGAGGCCCAAATGGCGCCCCTAGACCAGGCGCGGCGGGCTGCTGAGGTCAGTGGAGCCCTGGACTAGGGGCCCCACCCACGTGCTTCTAACCCTCATTTCAATTTTTTTTCTCGGTAACAAGCGTTTTTTTTTTCATCCCCCCTTCCACTCGCGAGCCGTGATGCAACAAGCCGCTTGATTTGCGCCCATCGGTACTACGACCAATGACCTTGTTCTGTGGTCAGATATTTGTACAATGGGACCATTTCAGCTTTATTCGGCTTGACATTGAAAATTGAACTTTTTTCAGCGTTTGAAACTTAGGTAGAAAATGACGCCTTCCGTCGCCCGAAGAAGGGAAAGCCGAGCTGGCATCACAGGCATGCCACGAGCTCGCGGAAGGATACGCTGCTAGTGGTACTACCAGATATATCGAATTCTTTCTCTCCCTTCTTCATTTTTGCGAATTTGTTTTATATATTCTGGTTCACCGAATTTTTCTAAACTTTTCCACCTTTTTTAAAAGAACATTATTATTGTTCTTATCTAATTTCTCTCTTTTTAGCAAGCGTTGTATAAAAATTTCTATTATGAGGTACAGTGTGGCCGATCCCCCAGTGTGGGTATGAGCCAAGATCTTTTAGACGACAAGACAAGACAAGCTCGCGTGTGCATGCGCGACCTTGTCTTGTCTTTTTGCGTCGCACATGCGCGTCGCACATGCGCAGTGGGTATTTTGCAACAGTATCCCAGTAAACCGCGAATGTCCATCTATTAGATATACTTAGCATTCTATGGAGTGACACTCTATGGTTATTTCACGCACACTCGCGTTTTGCAGGTATACTCACGCGGGTAATTAAAAAGGCTTTGCTTTAGAGGTCAGAACAGAGCAACGAAAAGCGTGCTCGCGTCTCCCGAAGAAGAGAAAGCCGAGCTGGCATCCCAGGCGTGCCACGAGCTCGCATGTGCACGCGCGTACTGACGTCATTCGTAGACCGAGCTTTTCGTTGCTCTGTCGATGCTCGAGCTGCACGCTCCACTCGCCGTGAATTCTGTTTCACGCTGCCAATTGTAGCCCTGGCTGCCAGTGCCCCAAATGCTCCCGAAAGCATCTCGCCTAAACTGCACCTTGTAGCCCCGGTCGCGCAAACGCCCGGGGACATGTCAACCGTACCTTCTTCGAAGCACCACCGAAGGAGGACGAAGTTGAAGTCAAAGACGTCCGTATATGGTCGCACCAGCAGCGGACGCACAAGCATCTTGTCGTCCTTCAAAGCCCGAGCAAGCCTTCCACAGCTCACCACTCTTTTCGCGACGCGGCCACAAGAGGATGAGCACAACGGGCGGCATCGGTTCAATGTTCCTGGGACAGCGACAAAAACACCATCTCTTTCCCGCGTGCCTCTTCAAAAATCAAGCTTCCGACGACTCCACCACAGCTCTCAAGTGACACTTAACGTATTAGCTGTGTCATCATCGCCAGGCAGCGTCGCTGAAGCATTCGTCGAAAAAGGAACGGGGCGTAAGGGCTCGCGGAGTCGTCCTGAACGACACCATTTTCACCGGAGGTATCATCGTGGATCCAGTCGCAGTGTCGTCCCATGCGAACGTCATGGAGGTCCTCTTTGTAAATACAGGAGAACAGCTCATCCGTGGAGGGACGACCTCCAATAAGACGTCCGTGTTATGATCCCTGATCACCTTGGGGACGATGATCCGCAGTCGTCCAGGATGAGGTTCTCAGAGTCAATTCAAGGGAACGATCGGTCCTGGGAGGACGGGCTTCTCGGAAAAATGATCTGCATAAATGACCATCTACACTGTTACTGGGCCCGAGTACTCCCAATTCATACCGTCAACTTCTTCGACAAGACCAGAGGCTTAATTAACGCTGCGTGCTTAATTTAACGCTGGAGATGTCGTAATAAAGTTTGTGTTGATTGGCAAACATCGTGTGCTCTCTATCTAATGTGAAACGAGGGGTAGCGTCATGAGGATTTTGGAGTGTTGGTCTCATTAGCGCACCCAGTATTTCTTTCGGGGGGGGGAGGGGTGGTCGAAACATGAGATAAAAGGAAAGTACCAATAATAATAATAATAATAATAATAATAATAATAATAATAATAATAATGTAAAGGGGGTTCATTGAAGGACTGAGCAAGCGGGTGGTAGCTCTAAAGCCTAGTTCACACCGAAACATCCGCTTTCTACAGCGACCGAAATTCCCCTGCCGCCGAAATGCAGCGTCGTTCACAGTGGACGCGCCCCGCGCCGCCGAATATGCCATCTACTAGGGGCGAACGCGGGATGGATGCGCTGTCACCCGGTTGTTGTCACGGCTCGCAAACGCCACTATGCTATCCGGTGGTGTATACTTCGACGATTCTCGTACGCAAGAAGCAAGAAAAGACAGTACTGCTTACTTTGCTGGCAAGTGGCTTTCTTGTAATGCGCGAAGAGCAGAAAAACCACCGACGCCAGTGGCGTTGGTGGGTTCGTTTTGCTCTGCAATACCGCAACAAGCTGGGTCACGCCAACAGCAAGCTCGGTCACCTCTTTCACGAAATACGGACGCGAAGTAGGCACAGAGTAGGTTAAACTCCCGTTGATTTCAACATTCAGTTACGTGCACTACGGCATAACAAGTGAGTAGGGCTTGGCCGCCATTTTTCAAAATTCCTGGACTAGCGCTCCTATTGGTCCGCGGTGACCGATTCGGCGGCAGACGCCGCAAAAATCGGTCCGAGAGCGATCGGCGTGGAGAGGGCCCTTTCGGCGGATCTCGCCGCCGCCGAACCGCATTCGGAGCACTTTCGGCGGCCGGAATGCTCAGTGTGAACGCGGCTTAAAGGAACGCAGGCGGACCCAGATGACGGTGCTTGATCGCCGATTTCGTGCCTTTTTCTTGTGTTGATAATAGCTGACCTGATGGTATCAACGTCTTTCTTATTCACTACAATTACCCCCGGCGAAAAAGTTGAAGCCATCCTGGCAATCTAACACGTGGGGACAAGCGGGTCAAAGTAGGGCTTCAGACGGTTTACGTGAACGATATCACGTCCACGCCGACGACGGTCGCTCGGTGGCGTGAGGGGTTCAATGGCGTAGTTCACGGGTGAAGTACGCTCGACCACGCAGTAGGGACAATGATAATTAGAGAGTAGCTTGGGTGATACACCAGGGGCGCAGGGCGGTACATGAAGCCATACAAGTGCTCCAGGAACGAACGTTGGTGCAGAACAATGGTCGTCGTCACGGGTCTCCTTCTGGCGCTGTTGGTCGGATGTAGTAAGTCGCTTGGCTAGCTTGCGGCACTCTTCTGCGTAACGAGCGGCTTCCGAGACAGGCTTGCATTCGGAGGGATCTGGCGAGTATGGCAGTAAAGTGTCGATGGTGTGCGATGGTTGGCGACCGTACAGGAGAACAAATGGGGAAAACCTGGTAGTGCCTTGCGTAGCGGTGTTATACGCGTATGTCACAAATAAGAGAACGAGGTCCCAGTTTGTTCGATCAGAAGCGACATGCGTAGCGAGCATGTCCCCCAGAGTATGATTAAACCGCTCAGTCAAGCCGTTCGTCTGTAGGTGGTAAGCTGTACTCTTCCGGTGTACAATATGGCACTGTTGAAGAAGTGCTTGGATGACATCGGAGAGGAAAACACGCCCTCGGTCACTGAGGAGTTCTCGAGGAGGACCATGACGAAGCACAAAAAGGTTGAGTATGAAAGTTGCGACGTCTTGTGCTGCAGCTGTGGGGAGAGCAGCAGTTTCAGCGTACCGTGTTAGATGATCCACTGCCACGATAGCCCATCGGTTGCCTGCCGTTGTTAATGGTAGTGGTTCGTAGAGGTCAATTCCTACATAGTCGAATGGGCGGTCTGGGCATGGAAGAGGCTGCAATAAACCTGTTGCAGGATGTGGTGGGCTTTTACGCCGCTGACATTCGTGGCAGCCGCGAATGAACTGGCGGACGAAGGTAAACATTCCGCGCCAGTAATACCTTTTTCGTAGGCGCTCGTAGGTCTTGAAAACACCGGCGTGAGCACATTGCGAGTCGGAATGAAACGACGCGCGGATGACAGAGCGTAGTGCTCGGGGAATGACTAGAGGCCGACACCACTGGCGTCGTTGTGGACCTCAGTTGCTGCCGTAGGATCGTAGTCTCGCAGTATTGGTGGCGAAGTGAGGAGACGACGAAGGGTACAGAAGGCTTGGTCACGCTCAAAAGACCATGACGAAATATCAGTGGTGCTGCCTATAAGTTCGGTCAAAGGCGCAATGATAGAGGCGAAGTTGCGCACGAACCGGCGAAAGTAGGAGCATAACCCCACGAAGCTCCGTAACTGCTTCATAGTCGTTGGTTTGGGGAAGTCGGCGACAGCACGTAACTTTGCCGGGTCTGGAAGTATACCGTCCTTTGATACGACGTGCCCGAGAATCGTAAGTTGCCAAGCAGCGAAGTGACACTTCTTGAGGTTGAGTTGGAGCTGAGCATTCTTCAGGCACGTGAGGACGTGTTTGAGGCGCTCGAGATGTGTTCGAATGTCTGGCGCAAAGACGACAATATCGTCGAGATAGCAGAGACAGATTTGCAATTTCAAACCCTGAAGAACCGAGTCCATCATGCGCTCGAAGGTGGCAAGTGCATTGCTGAGGTCGAAGGGCATGACATTAAACTCATATAGACCGTCCGGTGTCACGAAGGCTGTTTTAGATGCGGAGCATCTAATACTCGAGGCTTGTAGTGCGGTGCCGTCCGCAAGCTTCTTCCTCCTCCTTCCACCATCTGTGCATCCCTTCCTCCTCTACACACCGCGCGCGCTTCACTCCTCCACCATCTGTGCACCCTTCCTCCTCTACACACCGCGTGCGCTTCTCCTCTTCACGAACATTGGCTAGGTGTATAATGTAGCGCGCATGCGCCGTCACGCTTCGAGAACATCGGCAGCTGACGCGCGCGCATGCGCCGTCGCGCTTCGAGAACATCGGCAGCTGACGCGCGCGCATGCGCCGTTGCGCTTCTCCCCCTTCTCGAACATTCGACAGCTGACGCGCGCATGCACCGTCACCCACCATCTGTGCCGCGCGCGCTTCTACCCTTCGAGAACGTTCTACAATTCTCCTGATTCTCCAGTGGACGCGCATGCGCCGTCGCGCTTCGAGAACATTCAACAGCTGACAGTGCATGCGCCGTCGCGCTGTATATATACTCAAGGTCGGCGCTCGCTCGCTCAGTTGCCGCTGGTCGGTTGGTTTGTACGGCGCGTCGACGTCCAAGGTCGTGGTGAAATGAATTCCAACGAATCCACAAACACAATGATCGACGTCCCTTCGACCAGCGCCGCCCTTTCGCATACGTGTGTACGTGTTCACTCATTTAACACCCCCTCCTACAACCACGTTAACCAATTTAGCCATCGACCCAAGTAAGTCGCAATTTAACACCCCATTTCACAACCACGTTAACCAATTTAGCCATCGACCCAAGTAAGTCGCACTTTAACACCCCGTTAACCAATTATATGCTCCGCATCCTCCTCAGTGTTCCCCCGAGGGAAGCTGCGGGCAATCTTTTTGGTCGATCGGTATCTGCAAGCGGGACCTGCCAGTACTCTGAGCGCAAATCTAATGATGAAAAAAACTCGGCACCTTGTAAAGTATCAAAGGCATCGTCAATCCTGGGTAAAGGATACACGTCTTTTCGAGTGATCTTATTCAGGCGCCGTTAATCCACGCAGAAGCGAATGGAACCATCCTTTTTTTTAATGAGCACTACAGGTGAGACCCATGGACTTTGTGAAGGTTGAATGACGCCACGTTGCAGCATATCGTTCACCTGTTCGGCAATAACTTGGCGTTCCGCCGCGAAAACACGATATGGTCGCTGTCGTAGTGGCGCATGGGAGCCGGTATCGATGTAATGTAGAGTGGTAGAAGTGCGGCCAAGTGAAGGTTGAACAACATCGATAGATTCGCGGTACTGGTACAGCAGTTGGAGGAGTTCAGATCGTTCAGATGGTGACAGTCCATCTGCGATCGCCGAATCGAACACTTTCGAAGCCTGTAGATCAGAGTGGTTAAGAGCACTGACGGCGGCGAGGCCACTTTGGGATGATTCTTGCGGCGCGGTAAAAATTTGTCCGTTATCAATGGGCTGTACGCATCTAAGAGACTCGCCTTTAAACAGTTTGATGGTATGCGGAAAGGAATTGGTAAGGCAGAGAGCACTGGCTCCATTAGAAATTGAGAGGGCTGAATAAGGGATCAGAAGTGGTTTCCGACTTAGAAAGAGTCTTGATGGCTCAAAAAATGCTACTTCATCACGCATGCCGTCGGAGACCACAGGGAGCAAAACAGCTGTTGTCGGTGGAATGTCAGTGTCCTCTTTAACAACTAGCTTGTGCGCGGCTTGATTAGTGTGGTCGTAGGGCTGGTCGAACAACGGAAGCAGTTCAAGTTCGGAACGGGCACAATCTATAACGGCACGATTATGCGATAGGAAATCCCAGCCAAATATGATGTCATGAGAGCACGAGGAAAGGACGATAAACTCAACAATGTAGTGGTCCTCCGCAATTGTGAGTCGGGCAGTGCAGGCGGCTATAGGTCGAACAGGTTCTCCATTTGCTGCACGTAAGGACATCATATCAAGCGGCGTGGTCACCTTTCGGAGCTTGCGGCAGAGTTTGGCGTCTATAACAGACACAGCGGCACCGGTATCCACAAGAGCGTATGCATGGGCGCCGTCTACAAAAACTTCGACGATGTTTGACGGCAAGGTGCGAGGACTTGAGCATTTCGATAGCGCAGTTCTTGCCCCTTGAACTGCGACGGCTAGTTTCCCTCATTTTGAGGGGCTGGTCGTGGACGCATGGGTGACAAGGAGCGTCGATTGGGTGAAGGTGAGCGACGAGACGAAGTTGTCGGATAGTCACGGAAAGACGTGTTGACTGACGATCCGAACTTTCATAACCGAAAGGGGGTTGGTCCATGTAGTTGCTTCGTGGTCGGACGTCTGTGTAGGCGGGCACGCGACGACGGCAGTATCGGGAGATATGGCCAGGGCCGCCACACGCAAAACAGATCGGCCGGTTATCGCGCGTTCGCCAGGCATTTGCAGCAAGGGGCGCCGCCCACATGGCATATGGCTGAGTCGAGGCTGTGGTAGCGAGGGGAGGAGCCCATGCGACGGAAGACTGAGTAGGAGCGGTGACATGCGGCAGCCCATTGAACGGCGAGAGCTGGTGTGGCTGCTGCCTCTTTACTGCGTCAGCATAAGTAAGAGGCGCGGCGACAACTTGCTGCTGAAAGGGCACTGGCATAGCCTCGGCAATCTGGTTCCTGAAGTGCATGTCGGAGCATGGGAGCTAACGGTGTCGGTGGTTGCTCTTGCTGCTGCTGCGGGAGCTCTTGGCGCCAACAAAACGGCAGGAGGGAAAGCTGACGTGCGACCTCCTCACGCACAAAGTCTTTCATTTGTGCTAGAAGGCGGGAGTGGTCAGGTACGACGTCCAGTGCAGCGAGTGGTTGGTTAGGCTGAAATGGACGACGAGTGAGAGCTCGTTGCCGTCGCAATTCGTCGTAGTTCTGGCACAGAGTTACCACTTCAGACACCGTGCCAGGAGACTTCGCAAGGAGCATTTAAATACGTCGTCATCAACACCTTTCATAATGTTCTGGATCTCGGCACTTTCGCTCATTGCGGCATCGACGCGCCTGCAGAGATCGAGTATGTCTTCGATATAGGCGGTAAACGTTTCGCCAGGTTCTTGTGCCCGTGAGCGCAGGCGTTGTTCGGCGCGCAACTTCCGCATGGCAGGGTGACCGAAAACCGAGGATATTGCCTGCTTGAAAGTGGCCCAGTTTTCGAACTCTGACTCGTGGTTTGTGTACCACAGTTTCGCCACATTAGCCAAGTAGAAGTTGATGGTGCTCGACTTAGCAGCGTCATCCCACCTGTTTGGTCCACTGACTTTTTCTTAGGACAACAGCCAGTCCTCGACGTCCTGGTCTTCGGCGCCCGAAAAGATCGGGGGGTCTCGCTGGTGAAGCGGGCCGGGGCAAGTAGCGGCCGCGAGAGGTGCTGTCTGTTGGGCAGCGTCAACTTGCATGGTCGATGGCAGGGTGCGGGATCGGAGTTCCAGGGTGTAGGTGATGTAGTTACCCAGCACCTCCACCAATTGTAAAGGGGGTTTATTGAAGGACTGAGCAAGCGGGTGGTAGCCCTAAAGGAACGCAGGCGGACCCAGATGACGGTGCTTGATCGCCGATCTCGTGCCTTTTTCTTGTGTTGATGATAGCTGACCTGATGGTATCAACGCCTTTCTTATTAACAACAACAACAACAACAACAACAACAACAACAACAACAACAACAACAACAACAACAACAACAACAACAACAACAACAATAATAATAATAATAATAATAATAATGACTTATTATGAGACGACGATGACAACGATCTCCAGGTGTTTTTGCCGGGAGACCTTGATTGGCAGGATCACCTACATTGAGCGAGGTGGCGTTCCTCGACATCGCGACGTTCTTCGAGTCCCTGTTCTACTGTCTTCGGCGTCTGGGTGCTTCTTACCGGAGTGTACGGCCATTGCGGGTGGTGCTGACTTGAGTTCAGCTGAATGATGTCTGTCGCGTCTCCCGGTCAGGCGAACTCTGCCTGGTTTGGTCGTGGAGGTATCCTGTGCTGTTTCCCAGATCAGGCCTGCGTATCAGATCTGCCAAAATGCACATCGTTTGCCTCTCTCCCGGTGACCCCCTTCGTTCCTCCTCCCTTGGCCTGTGTGAAAGGTTTAGTTAGTAGGGTGGACTTCAACCTATCTCCGCCTGAAATTCTAGAGATGTTTTCTGTAGCAGGCGCGGTGGCAGTCTTTCGCTGTTCACGTAGCGCTGACAGAAATAAGATCCCGACAGAGTCGGTGATACTTACCTTTCCTGGAACTACTAGACCAACAGAGATCGAAGCGTGGCCACTGCCACGCACTCGCAACCAGCCGCCGAGAAATATAGAATTTGGAAACTAACGCGGCAAAAAAAATGGCGGCTATGACGTCATCATAACTTGTTTTGTTGACCACAGCGTGGTGACGTGAGGGAAGTAGGGGGTCACCTCCGAGGGTGTCTATAGCGCTATGGAGTTGGTCGCTCACGCAAACTTCAAAATTCATTTAAAATACCTTCTAAGCTATATTCGGTGTTGATATCTTGCAGATAATATACGAATGTTCACGAGAATCGACCCCGCAGGATATCTCGGCCGCGAAATTTTGTGTCAGTACCCCTTTAATAACTACCGAACATTTCACTTTGATCGCCCCACACGAGGAGGTGGTTTAGCAGTATTTATCTCTTCAAAAATTGTGCATCGGGTAAAAGTTACAGGTCAAATCATAAATTTAGAAAGCGAGATTTTCATATTAGATATCTCTCTTCCGGGATACCTTCCCTTATAGTTAGTAAACGCTTATTTTCCGTCAGGTGTTCAAAATTGTAGTGTTTTAGACAGCTTAATTTCGTCCTGCACAAAAGACAAATTAATGATAGGAGACTTTAATTCTCATCACACTTCGTGGGGATTCAGAACAGATATAAGTGGAAAGCGTTTGTGCGGTTTTGCTGCTCAAAATATTCTAACATCAATTCACCAGCGAACCCTCACGTTTGTGTGCAATCAGTCTGATTTTGTGATTGATCTTACTTTCAGTAGTCCTAGCCTCTGTATATCTTCGTTGTCTACTTTTAACTCGGGTACAAATAGCGACAATTTTTCTATATTGTTTGAGCTTGTATATCCCGTGACTTCAGTAATCAGGCAGCCCACTTCTCACATCGATTTCAATACATTTGAACAGACACTACGTGTGGCTTTGTCAAAACAAACCAAGGAAAATAATGTTATCCACTTCAGTGATGTTACAAAACAATTTTTAAATGAAGCTAAATTTACAGTTGAGGTCTCTAAACAACGTCCTTTGAATCATTGGTGGAACTCTGTTGACGTCATTACAGGCTAAGAAAAGTGGTGTGGCGAAAACTGCTCTATATTCAGTGTCGTAGAAACTGGAGCGATTATAAATACGCGACTGCAGTTTTTAAGCGAACAGTTACCGCTGCGAAGGATAACTATGATAGCCAACGTTCCGAGTTCCTTTCAATGCCTGGCCCCAGGCAAATTACTTTCCGATTTATTTAAACCAAGAAAGTAATCCCACCACCGAAAAACCTTGAATCGATCGTCTCAACCAAGTGAGTTGCCTACTTTTCTGCAAAATATTGCTCAAGGGCTGGAAAGCTGCTCCACGGCTGCTTACCTTTACCACTCGCCGTGTCCTGTTAAAAGCGATGACTTTGAAGAGGTTACAGCGTCGGAAATAGCACAAGTATAGTGAAAATATTGCCCAATGCTGGTCCAGGTCCTGATGGAATAAGTGCATAGGTAATAAAAATAGTGTACAACTCATCACTTCAAGATTTACTTGCAATAGTTGACCACTCCATTAGACATTCGTGGATTCCGCCAGAGTGGAGAATCGAGAAAATAATTCCTTTATTAAAGAAACATGGAGCTATGGGTTTACTTTGGATAACATTAGACCCATTTCACTCACATCTAATCTGGTAAAACTAATCGATATCATTCTTTACATTAGAGTATGCAACTGCTTGGACGAAAACACAATTTTAAGCCCATGCCAAATTCAATTCAGGTGCGGCTGCTTCATCTGGTGTGCCCATGTTGATTAAGAAAGCAGGATACAACTAGCTCGTTCTAAGAAACAGGTTGCCACCCTATAGTAACTTTAGATGTTGCGAAAGCTTATGACAGTGTGGAACACATTAAACTGATACATTCGCTAACACACGTTGGCTTACCAAATCACTTCATGGCATGGGTTTACTCCTTTCTAAAAAATAGAGAATTCTATTGCTCTCAATCTGGCGTGTGGTATTCAAAGTATAAACAAACTAGAGGTCTCAAGGTTCGGTATTGTTACCGTTATTATTTATTATTTTATTGTGCACAATTCCAGTACAACATGAAGTACAGGTGTATGTATATACGCTGACGAGATCGCGTTTTTTGCTACAGCTGCACTATACATACACTATATCAGCTGCTACAGTTTTATATCAACGCTCTGGACACATGATTAGACGACATTTATCTATCATTAAACATCAGGAAAAGTGCAATCGTAGTTTTTCCGATAAGCGTTTCAGTGCAGATTTCCGTACTTTACAGACAGAACTTTATCCCGCAGGTAAAATCGCTTAAATTCTTAGGAGTGACTTATATACTGAAAACATAAATTGGAGTCCGCATATAGAAACTACGACAGTTAAAGGAGCACGGGCGCATGGGATGCTTCGTAGACTCAGCAATAAAGGTTCTGGTTTACGTCGCGATGTGCTGGTCATGATATTGTTACGAATAAATATAGCACCTGGTACTATATAAACTCTTTATTTAGGGCGAACTTGTGCCCGCAAACTCAAAACTAAAAAAAATGGCAGCATATCCACGGAGTGAATGATGAAGAGTGGGGCGAAGAATTCGTCCGTCCATTCGTTCTTGCTTCCGTCCGTCCATGCGTCCGTCAGTGTGACCGTCCATGCGTCCATCAGCCCGTCCGTGCGTGCGTCTGTTCGTGCGTCTGTCCCTGCGTTCGTCCATGCAGCCGCCCCAGCGTCCGTTCATGCGTCCATCCACGCATCTGTCTATGTGTCCGTTCGTCCATCTATTCAACACTCCAAGTACCACCATCTCGCATCTTTTCATCATGTATTCTCCACATAGAAGCACCGCCATCCAGCGGACATTTCAAGGACTAAACGGGAGGTGGCACATGCACACTTTCTTACGGCTTGCGCTTCGGGTTTACTTCCCACCTTTAACCACCTCGAGTTCATGGTATACACTAGTTCACCGTATTCATGGCACTGCGGCCGAACGCTCGCTAAACCAAGGAGGTTACGCCCAGCGATTATGACGTAGCAAACATTTTCAGTCAGATAGTGCTCAATGTACATGCCAATGGCTGCTAATGGGAAATGAGAGGCGGAGAATTCGGCTTTTACTTTCTTACGGCTTGCGCTTCGTATCTACTTCCCATTTTTAACAGCCTCGAGTTCACTCACGGTATATACAAGTTCATTGTATTCATGGCACTGCGGCTCAACGCTCGCTAAGCCTTTCTAAAGCTAAGGAGGCTACACCCAGCGAGTATAACGTAGTAACCCTTTCTTGTCAGATAGTGCTCAATGTACATGCCAATGGCTGCTAATGGTGATCGCAGCCTGTGCGTTAACTAAAAGCCAAATGCTCCTGTCTCTCATTCCCCATTAGCAGCCATTGACATGTACATTAAGCACTATTTTTTTGTTCAACAACGCACAGAAGTCTCTCACCGGCACCACCTTGGAGGTCAAAATGTTATACTTGTTACATTCTACGGGGGACGAACGGGTGCCGTTATAATGAGCTTCGCCCCTAAAATGGTCAGCCAAAAATGTCTCTTGCTCGCTGACTCCAACTTCGTCGGTCTCTTCCTCTTCACTTCGATTCTCGGTGCCGGTCCCGTAGCGTAGCATCGTGGCGCGTGCAGGACGGCGTTCCATGGCGCGGCTTTCTTGCTACTTGCTTGGCGGCTTTTACGAACGCGAATTGTGGCACGCATCTTCTGCGATGGTCGAGCTGTGGCAATATATTGTATGTATATTCACCCAATATTGGAGTTTGGCTGTGTCTTGCTTTCTGGAGCACCCACCTACAAAATTAAAATACTGGTACACTGTTAATCTGGTTCCGCATAGGTTCCAGCTAGTAAGCGGAGCATTTTTGCAAAAAAGTTTCATTTAGTTAAGTGGAGATGCGTCCCAGATAACGCTTCGAGTATTAGGAACAGTGTTTCACTCATTGGTCACTGGGTTGTGTACGTTGCAGCGTTCCACTTATTCGGTACCTAGGGAATGCATGCATCCTAGGGAATTTATGCCCACCATGATTAGCGTCACCCGTATTTCTGTAGTAAGTAAACAGGTATGATACCTAAATGAGGCAAGTAAGCCTTCAATTTTCTCAAATATTTGCTGCACACCTGAACGGAGGAATCGGGGGTCATTTCTCAGAATGATATGATAACATTGAAAAAAAAAACTGTTTTGCTGAATTGCTGCGCTGGTATGTCATCGTGGATCACGCCGGAATTTAAGCTCTATCAAAAGATGCCTGCCCATGTTTTTAACATGTTGTACTGAATAACAACAACTCAGTTATCAGTCGAGGTATACGACAAAATATATAAGAAATCCAATGTTGAGTTGTCCTACTTAAGTGTCATATCGGATTAGTTATGCCAGATATCGGTTACGGTAAACATAGTACAGGTATACAAGCATGCGTCGAGATAACCAAAAAGTAAGACATTCATATATTTTTTGAATTTTAAATGGTAATTTAGGTTATTTAGGTGAATGTGAAACAACCGTTCTGTCAGACAGGGCCAAATAGCACCAATCAATAACCTGCAAAGTTGTGAAAATGACCGTAGTAAAGCTACAGCAGTTGCATTTGCCTGTTCGTGCGTATAATTTGGTTTAGATGCATACCCACATTATCCTACATCATACAAAACCTCAAAACCTTACAATGAAAGTGTGAAGATACAACTGCTACAGCTGTTGCTATTGCTCTCAGTGGTCTAGATTAAGGCGCGCGTCCACAAGTCATCGTCGTACTCTCTTGGAAGCTCTTGGAAACATTACAAGTTAACCTTCGTGAGGTACTGGTACTGAGAACATCTATTCAAACAATGAAAATAGAATTTGAGAATATATTTCCTAATAATTGCAAAAGTCTTCCCAGTAGATACCTAAATGCCGATTTAAAAGACCACCTGGCAAGATTAGAAATAAAGATTGTAATAGCAACTGATGCTTCAGTTTGCGAAGAGAAGGCAGGAGTCGGAATCGCATCTTCAGTGTTGGATTGGTCTTTTCAATTCGTTTACCCGATTTTACACCGATTGATCAAGCGGAATTACTTGCCATTCTCTTAGCATTACAAAAATTGCCTCCATCAATAACAGATGCTATTACTATTTCAGACTGCCTGTCTGTGTGTAGTTCATTCGCTGCGCCTAATATGTCCAATGCTTTAAAAGTATTTTACGCACTTGCCACAATACATTTACGACTCATTCACTTGGTGACGATACCAGGGCATAAAGGGTTAAGCCCCAATGAATATGCAGACGCACTCGCAGTGGCTTCACATAATTATCCCAGAATATTTATATTCTGGGATAATTAAGAAGTTTGCGGGTATAAATTGGCAGCAGCAAGCAAAGGACCGGGTTAACTGGCGAAACATGGGAGAGGCCTTTGTCCTGCAGTGTACGTATTCAGGCTAATGATGATGCTGATGATGATGCTGCTGCTGATGATGATGATCTATATTGCCTATGCCAGCATTTATCGCCGTGGCACGCTTTGAAAAAAAAATTCTCATATCAGATCATTTTGAAAAATCTCGCTTGGCAACATCTGATTTTTCTCATCTAAAGTACCCCTGGAAAAATCGATGGTGCTCCTCTAGAATGGTAAAGATATCGATTACGAGACTACGATACCAACGAAGCGCACGTGTAGTAAAATTCTCAGCTTACGGATCAACTGCATTGTAACTACGCTTGCCGATTTGCAATGTTATTCGGATCCTCAGGATTGGCGGCTGAAGCATCCTCAGTGGTGACTAATCGATGGACGCATCTGACGGCGGTATGTGCCGAGTAATCTCTTCCTTTTTGGCTGTAATCTAGGATTCCGGTGCTGTTGCTGCGTGTCTCGAATCTCAATGCGGAATCTCTTTCGGGAGGTTGGTGAGGATCGTGTTCGACTGGCACTTCGGCGATGCCTGTGGTCTGTTTGGAAGCGCATTGCCGATGCACCTTCGCGCGGCAGACGCAGAGCGCAAGTTGTAGCGAGCGAACTGAACGTATCCATGCATGGGTGGCTTTTGTCGGATGTACCACGTGTAAGAGGAAGCGGTAAAAGAAGAAAGCGTGGCACATGACTTCTGAAATAAAAAGCAAGAAAGGAAAGGTGAACTCCACTAGTGTACCTTTCGCAAGTTCCCAAAGCTATTTGTCCTCATTATACCACGGCGTCTAACTGCTTCCTTCTTCGCAATTGTAGGTTTCGCATGACAGTCGTGCTTGCTTGGGGTCCCTGCATGTGTGCGGTACTGTGGGGTAACTAACGACCATGCTGGCGGGGCACACAGTATAAGGCTTGCTCAGAAATGCAGGAACCGCAGTATGTGCTGTTGGGGGACCGTCCTATGTACGGCTGACGCAGAAGCCTATAGCTAATGTTTCAGCCGCACACAGTCGTTCCGTGCACGGTTAACGTCCCCCAACCGTAGCTTGCCTCATTGCAGCTACTACTACGGGTTCGGGCGAATAAGGCAACTGGCCAGATCAACAACAAACACTTTATTGCTAAGCGTTAGCAATCGCGCGTCACTGTCGCGGGGAGATACTACAGATAACAAAGGTGTTGACGCTTACACCTCGGTCGTGGACGTCCTCGGCTCGCAGGAGGGGTTGCGGGTTCGTCCTCCTGGGATGGTCGCTGGTGTCAGCGAGCGAGCGCCCGTTTGCCCGCTCGTTTTGTTCCCCGACCCGATTTCCCTTTCCCTGACGAGAATGGCACCTTTCCTCGCTGAGGGAGAGGGGAACCTGTTCCTGGCGCCGGGAAAGGGGGGGGGAATCGCACGCGCCGGCCGTGGGGGAAGGGGTCCCCGCAACCAGGCGCGTGCGCTGCCCTAAAAGGGAAAGGGAGGCTGGGCGCACCTGCTCCCCACATCTCCTCCCCCCTTAAGAAGGCCCCCGAACGACAGAGACTGCAAAGAGGGAATAATTCGTTTTATTCGTCCTCTAGATAGGCCAGAAGGGCCTGGTCTACGTCCATGCCCTCGGACCGTTCGGTGTCTGCCGCGGGCACCGCCGGAGCCCCCACCGCTCTCTCACCCGCCTCCAAGGTCATTGACGCCACCTCCGGTGTCAATGCAGCCGCCACCAATGTCTCTCCCGGCCCCGCCGCCCCCCGCTCTACGGTAGCCGTTATTGATAGCGGCGCAGGCGGACTCTCGCTGGACGCGTGGCCTGAGGCAACTCTCAGCAGCCACTGCGCGAAGTCCGCCTCCTGGGCCGCCCGCGCCAGCATGGCCCGAACCGCGGCGCCGGAGCGCTCCTGGGATGATTCGCGGCTGGATGGTTGGGTAGCCTGGGTGCGGTGCCGGTGTAATTTCCCCAATTCGTGGGAGTTATGGATCACCACGGCGCCGCACTCGCAGAACCGCGTCCCTGCGGGCACTGGAAGGCAAGCCCCGTTAGCCCTCCGGTCCGCGTCCTCTACCGTGCGCCCCTGAAAAGGGCGATACAGGTGCGCTGGGGCGACCCCAACTCGGGCCCTTTCCTGCCGGCGCCAGGGCCTCGAGGAGACGTAAGACACCGGAGGGTCGCCTCCATCCTGGCTGGTCCAGGTTGCCACGTCTCGGTGGTTGCGGCCGTGAGGCGATGCGGTCGGCTCGCCGCGTTGGGACCCTGGTCTCGTTCCCTGTGAACCGGCGGGTCGTGATGGTGACGGCGAAGCCGAGAGTTGGTGACCAGGCGGCAGCGCGCGCGGACCCCCTCGGTGGCGGCGGCTCGAGTGGCTCTGCCTCGGCGTTCGCGGCCGGGCCGCAGTGGGGTAGGGCTGCCATGTGGACGTTGGTGGGGGTGGGGGCTGGCCGTAAGGAGGTGGTCTCCTCTCCTTGCTGTTCCGGCGGTGCTGTTCCCAATGGCGCTCCATCTGTTCGGTGAGAGTGATACAGATAAAGAACGACAGGTTAACAATCGCACATGTGTTGCGCGCTAACCCTTGCACCCCGCGTCGAACATATCAAACGCGGCCTACCGTGCATAGTTGCCTCCGACTGTTACGCAGGAAGTAGCGCGGTTCTGGGCTCCTGACCCGGTGTCGAACCATCTCACCCGCCGCGCGCGGCTTGGAGGGGGACTGACCGTAGTCCTCATGCGCCTCCCGTGCTATGTAGCGTTTCAAGTCACATACATGCACCGGTCCGCCGCTCGGTTTGCCTTTCATGTTCGCGAGTCGATAAACGAGCGAAGAAACTTTCTCTCGCACTCGGTACGGCCCGGACCATTTCGGTGCCAGCGAGGCAGCAAACTGTTTGCTAGCATTACTGAGAACATGATGGCGCCGCATCACCAGATCGCCCACTTCGTAGTGTACGTTCCTACGCGTGCGGTCATACTGCGCCTTCTGCTGTGCCCTAGCAGTGCGGAGATTATGTCGAGCTTTATGTAAAGCTTCCGCTAGCTTCTCGCGCAGCTGCGTTGCGTATTCAGCGCGTGCTGATGTCGCCACTGGCACTCCACTGCGGTCCGCGAGTACGGTCTCCATCGGATTCGGCAGTTCTCTCCCCAAGTTCAGAGAAGAAGGCGCATACCCAGTCGATCGGTTTACGGTCGATCGTAATGCAAAACCGATCTCTGGAAGATAGGTATCCCAGTCCTTATGTCTTTCAGAGAACGCGACAAGCATGTGCTTGATGTTGCGATTGACTCGCTCCGTGGGGTTCGACTGAGCATGGTAGGTGGTTGTTTTCTTGTGCTTAATGCCCAACGCGGCGCACGTGTCAACAAACACCTTCGCAGTGAAATAAGACGCGTTGTCTGTAATCAACTGCTCGGGGAACCCGAACCTGGTAAAAACCTCCATCAACTTCTCTAAAATCACTCGAGCCGTCAGCTTCCTAAGGGGAAAAAGTTCTACCCATTTAGTGAAGTGATCCGTGATCACCAGCAAGAACTTATTTCTGCTAGGAGTTGAGGGGTACGGGCCCATTACGTCACACGCTGCGATTTGCCAGGGAGTCTGACTGTTAATCGGTTGCATGAGGCCGGGCGGACGTCCTCCTCGCGGCTTGACGCTTTGGCACACACGACATGAACGGGCGTAGCGAATCACATCCCGCTTCATACCTGGCCAGGTAGCGAGGCGACACAACTTAGCGTAAGTCTTAGGGCCGCTCGCATGCCCACCAATGCACGAGTCATGAAAGTAGCGAAGAAGCGCTCCTCTCAACGCGCGCGGTATCACGACTTTAAATGACTCACTTGTGTCATCGTCGGATGGAATGTACCTCAGCAGGACGCCGTCAGAATCTAGCAGATATGAATCCAGCGCGCTCACAGCACTACCAGCTGTTGCCGAGCGCTCCGCACCGACAGCAATACCAGCTGCCCCCTTGTGCGCGGTGGCCTCACTACCACCCGGCTCCCGGAGCCCGTCGAACACCTTTCGACAAAATGGATCTTTCTGCTGAGCTTCTAACAGCTCCCTTCTGCTGAAAACAATCCCTGCGCTAACGACAGCCTCTACGTGGTTCACGCTCTTAGCTCGAACTAACGTTTGCTCCGCTGTTTGCGTTAGCGCGAGTGTCTCGCTCTCAGTTCGTTCCGAATTAGTCGCGTGACTTGCCTCGTGTCGAACTGGAGCACGCGATAGTGCGTCGGCCGCGGCATTGTTCTTACCCTTGCGGTAGCGGACGGTGAAGTCATAACGCTGCAGCAACAATGCCCAACGCGCCAATCGGCCACTTGGTTCGTTCAAACGCCTCAACCACGTGAGCGCCATGTGGTCCGTTTCAATCACAAACGCAACTCCGTCTATGTAAAAGTCAAACTTACGGAGAGCAAAAACTATCGCCAGACACTCTTTCTCGGTTACTGAGTAGTTCCTCTCCGCCGGTGTCAACGTACGGCTCGCGAACGCAATCGGTCGGAGGGAACCTCCATGCTCCTGAAGCAAAATTGCTCCTAAGCCCAGGTCGCTTGCATCGGTGTGAATAACAAACTCCCTGTTCAAATCGGGTAGCTGCAGCTGAGCCGTGTTGGCCAGCAACTTCGTGAGGCGACGCAGTGCGGCCTCTTGCTCTTGGCTCCAAGCCCAACGCTCACCATTCCTCAAGAGCTTCGTTAAAGGCGCCTGCACTGCCGCGCAATCTGGAATGAATTGGCGATAAAAATTCACCATCCCCAAAAAGCGCCTCAGCTCACCGACATTGTTCGGCGATGGATAGCTCACTATCGCTTCAAGCTTACCCTTATCCGGCAAAATGCGACCCTCGTCAAGCGTAAATCCCAATAATGTTATTCGGGTCGCCGCTATCTGAGCTTTGTTTGGGTTCAAAGTGATGCCCGCAGACCTCAGCCGTTCTAGAACGTCTCTCAAGTGGCGCACGTGCTCTTCGAACGTTTTCGAGTAAACCACTATGTCGTCTAGATATGCGAGTGCGTGCTGCCACTTTGCATCTCCCAAAACACGGTCCATTAGCCTCTGATACGTAGCGGGAGCGCCCACCAAGCCAAACGACATTCTCCTGAATTGGAAAAGTCCTCTGTGGCACGTGAAAGCTGACTTCTCTTTATCCCGCTCGTCCATCTCAACCTGAAAATATCCGCGGCTAGCATCGAGCGTTGTGAAGTACTTCGCCCCGCCTAGATTGGATACTAACGATGAAATGGAGGGAAGAGGATACGCGTCCTTCTTCGTAATTTCATTCAGCCTGCGGTAGTCTACACAAAGGCGATACGTATCATCTTTCTTTGGAACTAGAACTACCGGGAAACCCCATGGGCTGTTTGACCTCTCAACTACGCCTGTTTCGATGAGTTCGTCCAAGGCGGCGTCTAGTGCTTTCCGCTTAGCTAAGCTGATTGGTCGGGGATTGCATTTCCAAGGGCGTGCATCACCCGTGTCAATTCTATGCTTAACCAGCGTAGTGCGGCCGGGACAGTCAGTAAACATCGCGTCATATTCGTACAACAGCGACGACAGCTGCGCTCGTTCCCCCTCTAGTAGGCTCTGTGCCTGTACCACAAGCGGGTGCACTGCCCTTTCCTGCAGCGCAGCACATTGCTCCGGCGGGGCGTTTACTCGCTTTCTCGGCGCGCTTTCCTCCTCGCGTACTCGCGCCTCTCCCTGCGATTGGCATGCTTTTGTCAATGCGGAGGCCTTCGAGAAAAGCTTCAGCGCGTCTCCGTCGCGCTCTCGGTAACCACCGTTTGCAATGTCAATGACAATACCCGACTTAGCGAGGAAGTCTCGACCCAGGATTAGAGACATTGACAGCCCTGGAAGATGCACGAAACGTTGTCGCCTCACGCGTCTGTCCCAGCGGATCACTAGCCTAGCCGCGCCGCTCGATTGTGCTGTGCCCGTAGCTAGACGGAAGATGGTGTTGCTTTGCCTCAAGCGGATGTTGTTCTCGCGGAGATGGTGCAACACATCGTCACCGAATAAAGAAGCGCTTGCCCCAGTATCCAAAAGTGCTACGAACTTTTTCCGAGCTATCGTTAACTCGATTAGCGGCGCGGGCGAGTCTACGGCATCACCTGCGCGACAGACCGACGGTGCAAGTGATCCGAACGCATCGGTAGGATTACTAATCGCCGCGCGGGGTCCCATGTGGATCACCGGCGGCGCCGTCCGTTTCCCGAACCGCGCGTTTGCTCCTGACCCGGCGTGCGGTCGCATTCGCGAGCGATGTGCCCTGGCGCGCCGCACCGATAGCAAGGACCGCGGACACCACGCCGGTTCGCTCGTAACTCGCCTCGATCAGGTGGTCCTCGCTCTGGATTGCGCCGCTCGTTAGGCCTCGCGTCAACCACGTGCTCCTGCCTTGGAATGTCACGCGCAGGGGCGGCGTGTGCCGTACGGAGCGCGTAAGCGTAGGGGTCTAAAGCGCGGTTTGACAGCTCCCAACCGCGTGACACGTGCTCATCAGCGTACGATGCTGATGCGTTACCCCTAAACGCTTCTGAAGTCACTGCGCCGCCGTTCCATGCACAGCGAGGCTCGATTGACTGCGCGGCGGGCGGAGGGGGGCGATACGAACGCGCTGCGAGGATGTCCCCTTGTATGCGCTTCGCCTCGGTGGCGAGCTCTTCGAGGTCTGCGAACCTGCATCCCCTGAAGTGCGCCGCGAAAGTCGGGTGCGCCTGTCGGGTAACACGCTCGACCTTTTCCGCGTTGGTGGCGTGAGGGTTCGCGAGACGATACAATTCGTCCATCGCCCGTACGTATTCCAGCAAGGATTCGTCCGGATGCTGGGTGCGCAGCTCCAACTCCCTCCGCAAACGCCACTCATAATTAGCCGGTAGGAATTCGCCGCGAAAGCTTTCGCGGAACTCTTCTACCGTACGGGCGCGATGTCCGGTTAGTCGGAACCACCGAGCCGCTTGCTCCGTGAGCGACACCGGGACCACGCGCTC
Organism: Rhipicephalus microplus; assembly: GCF_043290135.1. Classification (NCBI taxonomy): domain Eukaryota; kingdom Metazoa; phylum Arthropoda; class Arachnida; order Ixodida; family Ixodidae; genus Rhipicephalus; species Rhipicephalus microplus. Next base: position 26,491,834 of record NC_134706.1, on the reverse strand, counting down.
GAGAAGTTCGGCATCAGAAAGACCCGTCGCCTGCTGATAATGGAGCAACCGGTCGAGATACTCGTTGGCGCTCTTGCAGTCGTGGTAACCCGTGTAGGTCGGAACGTCTACCTTGACACGTGGTCGCACATTTTGCACGGGGGCCTGCGCTGTGTTCTGCAGGGCGCTCGCGAGGCTTTGCATAACTGACAGCGCATTCTGTAAGAGTACCTCGCTCGAGGGCAAACTGTTGCCCGAAGACTCGCCTATAGTTGAGGCGCGTGTCGTAACTTGTGGCGGCGCCTCTCTGTTCGCGTCGCGAGATGCCGGAGCGCCATGCGGGCCGCTCTCCGTCGTAGGCCTACTCTCTGCTAACGCGGTCTCTGCACCCTCCTGATCATCCCGCGTGAAACGACCAAGCTCTACGCTGTCGGAAAGTCCTAACAGTACCCCCGCGTTAGCCAAAGGATCGCCACTCTGCGACGCGACATCCGACAACATTGACAAATCTTGGAATTCCGACATGCCTATTATCCTACGTGTGGAAGAGCGCCCTGGCACTTGCTCGCGTCCACAGAACTAGCCGCGTTGCCAAATTCGTTACGTTGGGCGCCAGATGTTGGGGGACCGTCCTATGTACGGCTGACGCAGAAGCCTATAGCTAATGTTTCAGCCGCACACAGTCGTTCCGTGCACGGTTAACGTCCCCCAACCGTAGCTTGCCTCATTGCAGCTACTACTACGGGTTCGGGCGAATAAGGCAACTGGCCAGATCAACAACAAACACTTTATTGCTAAGCGTTAGCAATCGCGCGTCACTGTCGCGGGGAGATACTACAGATAACAAAGGTGTTGACGCTTACACCTCGGTCGTGGACGTCCTCGGCTCGCAGGAGGGGTTGCGGGTTCGTCCTCCTGGGATGGTCGCTGGTGTCAGCGAGCGAGCGCCCGTTTGCCCGCTCGTTTTGTTCCCCGACCCGATTTCCCTTTCCCTGACGAGAATGGCACCTTTCCTCGCTGAGGGAGAGGGGAACCTGTTCCTGGCGCCGGGAAAGGGGGGGGGGGGAATCGCACGCGCCGGCCGTGGGGGAAGGGGTCCCCGCAACCAGGCGCGTGCGCTGCCCTAAAAGGGAAAGGGAGGCTGGGCGCACCTGCTCCCCACAGTGCTTAAACTAATATCGCCACGGGCTTCTGCCGCAGAGCCGTCATGATTTGTAGTCGCTTTGACGAACGAGCCGTGTGCAAGGTCGCCTTAATTGGCAGCACACCACACCACTCCTTTCTTCTTGCCACTCCAGTGTCCATTGCACGTACGCTGTCCAGGAGAAAGGGCACGACCACTCATAGGCGTATCAGCCGGTGGAGCAAGGGGGCCGCAAGCCCCCCCCCCCCCCCTCCCCCAGGAAGACGTAGAGGGCTGAGCCCCCCCCCCCCCCTTTATGACAGTAATCAATGTTGGCTGCATGATGGGGAAACAAACAACTAAGGCGATGTTTGCTTTGACCACAGTAATCACTGAGTTACAATGTTACGAGGGGATCAACATAATACGAGAAAATGTTACATATAATGAAATATTTCAGACAATTCTGCTGCGAAGGTTTTTCTAGTAGACTCTTGGCGGTGCCGACCGCTGTTCAACGCTATCGCGCCATATGCTGTAGCATTACAGAGCAGGCTAGCTCTTAGCAGGGCCCTATAAGATTACATCACTGGCTCATGCTTTTATTCTGTTATGCCTGGCTGGCTGACGCAGCTACAGATGGGAATGAGCGAAGTTTTTATGGACCAATGAAAGCACTTGCTGCTTCACGAAAATAGTTTTCTTCGTAGAAAAGGAATAGCATCACCGCTGCTCTGTCGAAGCTGCTGTGAGCCTATGAGTGTGACGGACTCTGTTCAATGTTTGGGTTTGCCGTACTGAAAGAGAAATAAAAAGTTTACGCTTCAGTCTCCGATCAACTAAATCAGTGATCAGTTTTGCTTATGGTACCTTGCAACCGTGGCAGCAACTTTCAAAGTGGCGACGAATAAAACAGGGGAATCGAGCAGTGGGAAGCTAAGCCGATAATCTTTCTATGAAACTTAATCCCACGAACCAGGGAGATAATTAAAGCCCGTTGTTCTTTTGCACTAAGTAGACCTAAAGAATGGTATAACTATCAGTTAAAGCACACAAATAAACAGAAAGGAAGAGAGGACAAGCGCAATGCGTAAGCCAGCCTTCGGTTTTGCTGCACGATAAAGAGTTTGTTTTTCTAGATTATGTTCCGAGATAATCTTTCTTCTTTTACCATGTGTTCTCGATGTGCCACGGATGTACTTTTTTTGCGTGCACACGCATGCGTCGTGTTTTTCAATTCCGCCATTTCTAATAAACAGTTTAGTTGCGAGAAAGCGCTTGTCCTCTCTTCCTTTGTGTTTATTTGTGCGCTTTAACTGATAGTTATACCAAGCATATCCAACTAGCCCAGCTTTCGATTCTGTTGCAGACCTAAAGAAGCGCACACTTGCAGCGCTGCTTATTTCTCTCTCTTTCTCGACAAGTATCAACTAATTGTATGAATGCAGAGAGTTGCGAGGTGATGCATAAAAAAAAAAGATCGCCGTCATATCCACAATGTGAGTGATGTAAGAGGCGCTCGCTTGGAGATGGTCGCGCAACCCACGAATCCTCCGTGTACATCTCTCACCATTATGTATAGACGTGACAACGTCAATATATTTCCCAGCGCTGTCCGTATGCATGTTTCTGCGCATACGCCATACTTTGTAGTAGAAAGCTGTGTCTTGCTTGCATTTTCTTTCATGCAGCCATAACCATATCACACACACGCGTGCCTATGTTTATTGATGGTGACAGGATATATGCCATATTTATGACAATAATAGTTAAGCATAAATATACATCGTTTCTACTATACTTATCGTTTCCTCTCGCGTATATATATATATATATATATATATATATATATAGGTACACACACACACGTGTGTGCGTGTGTGCGTGTGTGCGTGCGTGTGTGTGTACCTATATATTCCGGGAACGAATTAGGTAAGCTTGCTTCCCCCCCCCCCCCCCTCCCACTCGTCAAGAACCACCCTTCTGGAGACACCACTTGCCTGCAGAAAACGCAAGCCCCGAAAAAAAAAAAAAGAACAGAAAACACGTGTTTCGAAGGGCCTTATCTTTAGAACCTTGAGTGGACATTGTCCCGACGTTTCGGAATGCATACGGTTCCTCTTTAGAGTTCAAAGAGCGCCCCGCCATGGTGGTCTAGTGGCTAAGGTACTCGGCTGCTGACCCGCAGGTCGCGGGATCAAATCCCGGCTGTGGCGGCTGCATTTCCGATGGAGGCGGAAATGTTGTAGGCCCGTGTACTCAGATTTGGGTGCACGTTAAAGAACCCCAGGTGGTCAAAATTTCCGGAGCCCTCCACTACGGCGTCTCTCATAATCATATGGTGGTTTTGGGACGTTAAACCCCACAAATCAATCATTCCATCAATAGAGTTCAAAGAGCGGAGACACGAACCACCCGTCCCCATCCTCGGCTGTGGTCAACGCATTCGGAGTGTGAGAAGTCAGCGAGGCTTTATTGCTTTTTTTTTCAGTAGCTGAGTACGTATAAGCAGTTCTTCGAACATATGGTTTCACTTTGAAGTCACGTGTGCATCATCGTTTCCGGTTTAGAACTGGCCCTATCTCGGCGATAGTTATAGCGCGACAACAGAACGACGACAAAGAGACAAGAAGGACACGAACGGGCGATAGTTTTGCTGGCGCCTCGGGCAACCGAGAGTGATATGTTTCTGCCATGGTGTTTATAGGGATAATACTGTTGCTGCATTTCTAAGATTGCATCGTTGTGTTTTTGAAAAGGAATTGATTTTGAATAAAAAATCTTGGGGTAACCGTTTTTGGCGAGATTGCTAAATATATCGTGTTTTTTTTCTTCTTTTTTTAGTTGTGTGCTGCACTGGATTGCGGGTCTTAGCATTACTGTATTTACAACTGATGTATCGCTGATTTTCGGGTGGTCGCAAGTGAACTTAAGATATCAGTTAGGGTAGGTGCGTTTGCAGTTTTAGTTTCAGGTTGCGAGAACATACAAAAGCGTCAATGAGCCTCTGTTTCAGGGAGAACAGGATACCTGTTCAATAAATTTAGGTGAGAGAATGAACGAGACTTAAGATCTCATGAAACGACAGTTCTTCAGATGAATCTGATCCTTGAGAAGATACGGCTATGATTGGAATGAATTAAAAGCATGTTCCTTGGTGTGTTTCATCGTTATATTTGTCGCGGCGAAGTGCAGGCACTGGCTCAGAGTTCCGAATAGTGAAATGATAATGAGAAACTTTGTGTATTTAACATACCTAATGCATTGTGATGAGGCAAGAAAAAGTAGAGTCGCACAATGATGTATCGGGAAAGGCGGGGTGCCTCAAGTACTTTTTACCTTGTTTTTTTCTTGTTTCAGAGGATCGGTAGTTAACTTGATTTCATCCTGCCAAATTAAATTAAACACAGTTTGCACGTCAACAGTGACGCTAATTGGAAAAAACATTAAATTTAATGAGCATTGTAGCGGCGACACGCATTCACCTTTGTTCTTACTTCGTGTTTTGAAGAGCTCATTTATGATGCAAAAATAATGTTTTTTTCTTCGGTAAATAGTGTACTTATTGTTGACTATTTAAAGAAAAACACTCTACATGAAAGACACAATTCATGTTCATCATAATGTAAAGGATTCTGGAAAAAGTAACGAAACTGCCCCGCCACGGTGGTCTAGTGGCTAAGGTACCCGGCTGCTGATCCGCACGTCGCGGGTTCGAATCCCGGCTGCGGCGGCTGCATTTTTGATGGAGGTGGAAGTGTTGTATGCCCGTGTGCTCAGATTCGGGTGCACGTTAAATATCCCCGGGTGGTCTAAATTTCTGAAGGCCTCCACTACAGCGTCTCTCATAATCATATGGTGGTTTTGGGATGTTAAACCCCACAAATCACTCAATCCATCACATCCATCGAAACGTGACCGCCGCAGACGGGACGGAACTTGCAACTTTTGGATCAGCAGCCGAGCACCACAATCGCCTCAAAGCCGAGGTGATTCAATCAATCAATCAATCAATCAAAAAATAACGAAACTGCCACCGGCATCGAAACTGGAAATGGGCACCACGTGTTTCACTTCTATAGCTAATAAGGCCCCTGAATGAATTTATCCGTTATTTCTATAAAATTAGCTTCACGGCTATTTATTTGAAGAACGTTGCACATTCAAAGCAACATGAGCGTAATGTTATCGCTTTGAAGATTCATCACATCACAACTTTAGGGCCATATCAAGCCTTGTGAGGTCGATAATTTAGTGGTATCTAGGCACTTGAGATCCTAATCTCTAATTGTGTTAGGAGGGTCTACGTGAACCAGGTATTTGCATGTATGCAAGTCAGTGCAGTATATTTGCCCATGGTAACCGGATAATGTTATAAACGGTGAACAACACTGTGAACTCTTGTTCTGAACATACATGTGTGATAGGGAAGGGAGACAACCACCCGTTTGTAGCACGAAGCCACAAGAAAATTCATACGGATTTCTCGGAAACAAGGCCTCTTAGTTGCCGAAAAATTCGTCCTGCTACGTGGTTCGAACCAGGACCCACACCTATCTGGGGCGGTCGCTCTACCGATTAAGCTAACCAGCAAGCTAGCATTTAACAGCGCGAGGGTGTATTCATCGACGTTAAGGATGCGTTAGTAGTTTTCTTATGATATATGCATTCTAGTTGTTTGCAGAGAGCTCGGATAAAGAGTGTGAGTGTTCTGACGAAGAAAATGAACAAGCGCGTAACCGGAAGGTCGCGTTGGTAATCAGTCTACAGTCTGCTACAAATCTTTGCTCATGTGAAGAATAATGGGGAAGTGGACTGTGGCCACCCGCCCTCAGACGATCATACCCTCCGTCATCTGCTGCCTTTCCTCCTCGCCCGCAAAGCCAGGCAGCACGGGACAGTCGTGACACCGACCGAGACGACTCACATCCCGTATTCGCCAAGGATCCTTCGATCCACATTCAACCGGGGCACATGAACACAGTCCACCCAGCGACAGGCTCGTTTCGTTGAGCTGGCTTGTGAACAAGATGACTGGTACGTCACCTGCTACGACACCACTCGTTTTCGAACCTGCCGCATGCCGACCAGAGAATTACGTGGTTCGTGACCACTCACTCACTGGTCGGTTGATGTGTTTGAAGTTTTCTCATGATATAGGCATTCTAGTTGTTTGCAGAGAGCTCGGAAAAAGAGTGTGAGTGCTCTGACGAAAAAAACAAAAACAACAACAGGCACTTAACCCGACTTTCGTGTTGGTAATCAGTCCACAGTCAGCTACAAAGCTTTGCTCAAGTGAAGAATAACGGAGAAGTGGACTGTGGCCACCAGCCCTCAGGCGATCATCCCCTCCGTCATCTGCTGCCTTTCCTCCTCGCCCGCAAAGCCCGGCAGCACGGGACTGTCGTGATACCGACCGAGACGACTCACATCCCGCATTCGCCAAGGATCCTTCGATCCACATTCAACCGGGGCACATGAACACAGTCCACCCAGCGACAGGCTCGTTTCGTTGAGCTGGCTTGTGAACAAGATTACAGGTACGTCACCTGCTATGACACCACTCGGATTCGAACCTGCCGCCTGCCGACCAGAATATAACGTGGTTTGTTACCACTCACTCACTGGTCGGGTGATATGTTTGTAGTTTGCTCGTGATATATGCATTCTAGTGTGCAGAGAGCTCGGAAAAAGAGTGTGAGTGCTCATAAGAAAAAAACAAACAAACGCGTAACCGGAAGGTCGCATTGGTAATCAGTCCACAGTCAGCTACAAAGCTTTGCTCATGTGAAGAATAATGGGGAAGTGGACTGTGGCCACCCGCACTACGACGATTATCGCCTCCGTCATGTGCTGCCTTTCCTCCTCAGCCGCAAGGCCAGGCAGCATGGGCGAGTAATGACCCCAACCGAGACGACTCACATCCCGTGTTCGACCAAGATCTGGCGATCCACGTCCAATCGGGGCCACACAACCACAGTCCACCCAGCGACAGACTTGTTTCGTTGAGCTGGCTTGTGAACAAGATGACAGGTGCGTCACCTGCTACGACACCACTTGGATTCGAACCTGCCGCCTGCCGACCAGAAAATTACTTGGTTCGTGACCACTCACTCACTGCTCGGGTGATGTGTTTAAAGTTTTCTCATGATATATGCATTCTAGTTGTTTGCAGAGAGCTTGGATAAAGAGTGCCAGTGCTCTGATGAAAAAAAAAAAAAAACAAGCGCGTAACCCGACTTTCGTGTTGGTAATCAGTCCACAGTCAGCTACAAAGCTTTGCTCATGTGAAGAATAACGGGGAAGTGGACTGTGGCCACTAGCCCTCAGACGATCATCCCCTCCGTCATCTGCTGCCTTTCCTCCTCGCCCGCAAAGCACGGCAGCACGGGCTAGTCATGATCCTGACCGAGAGACGACTCACATGCCGTATTCGCCAAGGATCCTTCGATCCACATTCAACCGGGGCACATGAACACAGTCCACCTAGCGACAGGCTCGTTTCGTTGAGCTGGCTTGTGAACAAGATGACAGGTACGTCACCTGCTACGACATTACTCGGATTCGAACCTGCCGCCTGCCGACCAGAGAATTACGTGGTTCGTGACCACTCACTCACTGCTCGGGTGATGTGTTTAAAGTTTTCTCATGATATATGCATTCTAGTTGTTTGCAGAGAGCTTGGATAAAGAGTGCCAGTGCTCTGATGAAAAAAACAACAAGTGCGTAACCCGACTTTCGTTTGTGTAATCCGTCTGCCGTCAGCTACAAAGCTTTGCTCAAGTGAAGAATAATGGGGAAGTGGACTGTGGCCACCAGCCCTCAGGCGATCATCCCCTCCGTCATCTGCTGCCTTTTCTCCTCGCCCGCAAGGCCAGGCAGCACGGGCTAGTCGTGACCTCCACTGAGACGACTCACATCCCGTGTTCGACCAAGATCGCGCGATCCACACCCAACCGGGGATTGGTGACGTAGAAGGCATCTTGTTCACACACTAGATCAACGAAACTAGCCTGTCGCTTGGTGGACTGTGGTTGTGTGGCCCTGGTTGGATGTGGATTCAACGATCTTCGTCGAATACGGGATGTCAATCGTTTCGGTCGGGGTCACGACTCTCTCGTGCTGCCTTGTCTCGCGGGCGTTGATAAAGACAGCAGACGACGAAGGGGATGATCGTCGGAGGGCGGGTGGCCACAGTCCACTTCCCCATTATTCTTCACATGAGCAAACCTTTGTATGTGACTCTAGACTTATTACCAACACGATCGTCGGGTCACAAGCTTGTTTTTTTCATCAGAGCCCTCACACTCTTTTTCCGAGTTCTCTGCAAACAGTTAGAATGCATATATCATACGAAAACTACTAACACATCATCCAACCAGTGAGTGAGTGGTCAACAAACACATAATTCTCTGGTTGGCAGGTGGCAGGCTCGAATCCGAGTGGTGTCGTAGCAGGTGACGTGGCAGTCACCTTGTTCACAAGCCAGCTCAACGAAACAAGCCTGTCGCTGGGTGGACTGTGGTCGCGTGGGCCCGGTTGGATGTGGATCGAAGGATCTTCGTCGAATACGGGATGTGAGTCGTCTCTGTCGGGGTTATGACTCACCCGTGCTGCCTGGCTTCGTGGGCGAGGAGGATAGGCAGTAGATGACGGTGGGGATTATTGTCTGAGGACGTGTTGACACAGTCTATTTTGCCATTATTCCTGAATGAATCAAAGTTTTGTTGCTAACTATTGATTTACTTCCAACACAAGCTTCATGTTACACGTTTGTTTTTTTTTTCTTCAGAATACTCACACTTTTCTCAAGCTCTCTGCAAACAACTAGAATTCATATATCATACCAGAACTACTAACACTTCAAACGATGAGTCAGTGAGTGGTCAAGAACCACAGCATTTCCTGGTCAGCAGGCACCGGGCTTGAATCCGAGTAGTGTCGTAGCAGGTGACGGAACAGTCGTCCTGTTCATGAGTAAGCTCGACGAAACAAGCCTGTCGCTGTCTGAACTATGGTCGTGTGAACCCGGTTAGATGTGGATCGAAGGATCTTCGTCGAACACGGGATCTCAGTCGTCTCGGTCGAAGTCATGACTCGCCTGTATTGCCTGATCTCGTGGTGATGAGGAAAGGCAGCCGGTGACAGAGGGGATGATCGTATTCAGAGCGAGCCTTCTTGTGCGTGACGAGTTGCTCACATGATGGCTACCTAGTCGCCATAAAAGCACCTTAAGTCACCTGAGCGGTGGCATGCCATCCATTGAGAACTCTTGAAACGAAGAGCGCAGCTGTGGCGCCTCTAGCGGGAGCAATGAGCACTAGAATATACACCGGTTCAAGGACGAAAGACAACCCCCCAGCAACAGGAGCATGTCGGGTAGTAAGAAAGGTAGCAGATGCTGTCTTTACTACCCCCTTTGCACGTTTACTGCTTTTTGTGAACATTTTCCTGTTTAGAAATAAGTCAGGTAGTAAGCATTGTTGTTACTTCTGAGCATGCAGAGATTAATATATGTGAATACCACCTTAGGTGGCGGAATAGTAAGCGTTGCTGTCTCCACCAGCCGTAGTATATTATGTTGTTGTGGTGACGTGTTATTAAAGAATTGTGCTAACTAACGTTTTTTAATAATGTTTGAATAATACATTTGTGCTACTTCCAGCTGCTGCAGTACGGACGGAAGCACGGAATGACGGACAGGTGGACACACGGATGGACGCAGGGACGGCAGGACGCTTCACCTCACCCATCACCATCAATTTCCTGATATGCTGTGATCTTTTCCCAACAAACTGAGCCACGCGCAGAACTTCTAAAAAAGTTTAATTACAACGGGTACAGATGCTGAAAGGCCGGTTTCACAGTAGCTCTACCCGGTAGTATTTGGAGCTCCACTATTCAAAAAATATGTAGTTTCCGGGGCTCACTTGACCAGTGCAAGCGGGAAGCTGACTTTTGACTTTACGTTGTTCTCATTTCCGAAAGACACCAGTGTAACCAATCTCCTCAGGAAAGTATGCCGTGCCAGCTTTCATTTCTTCAACCTTGAAGGCTCCCTTAAACGCATTCTTCTGCTTGCGATTGGAAGCATGTTGTCGTAGCCAAGCTGTGGCGTGGTCGCTGGAGCTATGCTGCTATTCAAGGTCTTCGGGAGCAAGCCATTTGTGTCCTGCTCACCGGACAATGAAGGACTGATGACCACATGTCCCTGTTGTCAAAATATCACGTAAGTAGGGATCATTTTCATTGTGAAAGAATCCATCAAGGCAAGGTTGTCGCCTAAACGTAAGTTCGTTTCCGTAGGGAAAGTTTGGTGCCGTTTATTTGCGGTTCTTCGCTTCCAGAATACCCCAGCATTTCTACTTGACGAAAATACGTCACTGTCAGGATGTGTTATGATTGTCAAGGCTTCCTGTACTTCTTTCAGTTTTTCGAAATGAAACTCTGGAGACTGCATGCCAAGAAAGACTGCATGCCAAGAATACATAGACTGAAAGCCATAGACTGCATGCCAAGAAAGTGTAGAAGGTTCGAAGTCAACTTCTCTATCTTCTTGAAGGTTATAGTGAACTATAGTTCACTATAATGAAGGTACATGTGGTCTTGTTGACTTCTGTCTGCAGTTCGGATGCGTCTTCGACTGCTTTTGCGTTTTCGTTGTGGGTCCTCTTACGCCACTTGCATTTCATTCTCACGACTTCCTATTCTCCGTAGTTCTCTGTTGTGATTTTATGGCTAGTCGTATAATGACCTCTTGCAATGCATGACATTGAAATGTTAGTGCAAGAGGTTGCTAGGCCATGTAACGTCCATCTTAAGTTGGCCTACATGACTCTGAGTCTATTGACCTAATTGAGCACATTCCCTGTGAGAAGCGACCAATAACAGTCACTGGCAATCAAGACATCAATCGCATTTAGGCTTCCTGCTTTGTCAACATCAGAGAAGTAATATCCTTGCCGTTCAACCTTGCGAATGAAGTGTTGATGTGGTCGTGGAACAGAGTGGGGACATATGTTTGTCGTGACGAAGGCTTCGATCGATAGTGGCGTCTGACTACACTGATAAGTTATAGTGACGAGCACACGTTGGAAAGTCTTCTCAACACGTTGCCCACCGAAATATCCCATCATAAGGCTCTCATAATCTAGTACGTGACAATATAAAATTTGCGCCAAGTGCTCAGTGATGAAACAGCGCTGGTTGCGCCCATTGAATAAAACTCGAACTAGGCACTTGTTCCCTTGTCCGGCTACCCAAGCAGTAGCTGTGTGAAGAAACACGCGCCATTTAAAGCTGCAGTTCCAATAAACTCTAGCTGCATCAGTGCTGTTGATGTTTCTGAACTGTTAATCGAATTTAGCAACCAAGGGTCGCACATTGTTTCGGCATGGCGTCAATTGCACTGTGTGCGCGTTACGCTCTTTCTGCAATTTTTCGTCAAAAGATGTTGAAATGTGCATTAGAAACATCAATGTATTTTACAACCTGGTCCAAATTTGCCTCCACTTTCGTGGTTGACAGCAGAGAGACGATTTCGCAGTCTGTGGCCTCCAAGTCAGGGTGAAGCTTGTTGAGGCGTTCGTTATATTACAAAGCTACTCTTCCGTGACGCTTTCTAGGGTGAGCGTTGCTTCTGCTTGGTTTATCACCATCAGCCTGACTACGTCCACTGCAGGACAAAGGCCTCTTCCTTGTTCCGCCAGTTAACCCGGTCCTGTGCTTGCTGCTGCCAATTTATACCTACAAACTTCTTAATCTCATCTGCCCACCTAACCTTCTGTCTCCCCCTAACCCGCTTCCCTTCTCTGGGAATCCAGTTAGTTACCCTTAATGACCAGCGGTTTTCCTGTCTACGCGCTACATGCCCGGCCCATGTCCATTTCCTCTTCTTTATTTCAACTATGATATCCTTAACCCCCGTTTGTCCCCTAATCCACTCTGCTCTCTTCTTGTCTCTTAAGGTTACACCTACCATTTTTCTTTACATTGCTCGCTGCGTCGTCCTCAATTTAAGCTGAACCCTCTTTGTAAGTCTCCAGGTTTCTGCTCCGTAGCTAAGTACCGGCAAAATACAGCTGTTATATACCTTCCTCTTGAGGGATAGTGGCAATCTACCTGTCATAATTTGAGAGTGCTTGCCGAATGTGCTCCACCCCATTCTTATTCTTCTAGTTACTTCAATCTCGTGGTTAGGCTCTGTGGTTATTACCTGCCCTAAGTAGACATAGTCTTTTACAACTTCAAGTGCATTATTACCTATCTCGAAGCGCTGCTCCTTTCCGAGGTTGTTGTGCATTACTTTGGTTTTCTGCAGATTAATTTTAAGACCCACCTTTCTGCTCTCCTTGTCTAACTCCGTAATCATGAGTTGCAATTCGTCCCCTGAGTTACTCAGCAATGCAATGTCATCGGCGAAGCGCAAGTTACTAAGGTATTCTCCATTAACTCTTATCCCTAACTGTTCCCATTCTAGGCTTCTGAAAACCTCCTGTAAGCACGCGGTAAATAGCATTGGGGAGATTGTGTCCCCATGCCTTATACCCTTCTTGATTGGTATTCTGTTGCTTTCTTTATGAAGCACTATGGTAGCAGTTGATCCCCTGTAGATTTCTTCCAGAATGTTTATATATACTTCATCTACGCCCTGATTCTGCAGTGTCTGCATGACGGCTGATATTTCTACTGAATCAAACGCCTTCTCGTAATCTATGAAGGCTATGTATAGTGGTTGGTTATACTCTGAGCATTTCTCTATTACCTGATTGATAGTATGAATGTGGTCAATTGTTGAGTAGCCTGTTCTAAATCCTGCTTGTTCCTTTGGTTGATTGAATTCTAATGTTTTCTTTACTCTGTTAGCAATTACCTTTGTAAATAGCTGGTATACTACAGAGAGCAAGCTGATCGGCCTGTAATTCTTCAAGTCCTTGTCATCTCCTTTCTTATGTATTAAGATGATGTTAGCGTTCTTCCAAGACTCTGGTACCCTTCCCGTCAGGAGACACCTCGTAAACAGGGTGGCTAGTTTTTCTAACACAATCTGTCCTCCATCTTTCAGCAGGTCTGATGTTACCTGATCCTCACCAGCAGCTTTGCCTCTTTGCATGCTCTCCAAAGCTTTTCTGACTTCTTCTATCATTACTGGTGGGGTGTCATCTGGGTTACTGCTAGCTCTTATAGTAGTAAGGTCGTGGTTGTCTCGGCTACTGTACAAATCTCTTTAAAACTCCTCCGCTATTTTAACTATCCTATCCATATTGGTAGTTATTTTGCCTTCTTTGTCCCTTAGTGCATACATCCGACTTTTGCCTATCCCAAGTTTCCTCTTCACTGCTTTGACGCTTCCTCCGTTTTTCAGAGCATGTTCAATTCTCTCCATGTTATACCTTCTTACATCGCATACCTTACGCCTATTAATCAACTTCGAAAGCTCTGCCAGTTCTATTTTGTCTGTTGTACTTGAGACTTTCATGATTTGACGCTTCTTAATTAGGTTCTTCGTTTCCTGGGAAAGCTTGTCAGTGTCCTGTCTAACTACCCTGCTTCCAACTTCCACTGCACACTCCGTAATGACACTCGTCAGAGCATGTGGGAGGTAGTGGCCAGATACTGCACCAGGGTGGCCAATCCTTCTCTGGTGAGGGAGTGCGTTCCCGGCGGTGGTTACCGGTGAGGCCGCACCCCAGGCCTCTTAATGCAGTTCCATCAACACGCGGATTTTTTTTTAATCCGGTGGGGAACTGCGCGGCACCGGGATTTGAACCACGGACCTCTTGCATGCGAGGCGGATGCTCTAACCACTACGCTTGGTTTATAACGCATGTTAATTGATTGATTGATTGGTATGTGCGGTTTAACGTCCCAAAACCACCATATGATTATGAAAGACGCCGTAGTGGAGGGCTCGGGAAATTTCGACGACCACTTGGGGTTCTTCAACGTGCACCCAAATCTGAGCACACGGGCCTACAACGTTTCCGCCTCCACCGGGAATGCAGCCAACGCAGCCGGGATTCGATCCCGCGACCAGCGGGTCAGTAGCCGAGTACCTTAGCCACTAGACCACCGCGGCGGGGCACATGGTAATTGAGCTCTGTCGGATTTACATTTCAGTTTGAGAGCATACATGTTGCGTTTCCACGTTGAGCAGCTGGCTGTAAGTCGGTATGCTCAATCCGTAAGCGAAAAGGCGATTACCTTGGGGGCATGTTTAGGCACTACTTGAAGAGAATCAAGCCTCTTGAGGCGTGGAAACATGGTTTGTTTACAATAAACCGCAGCCCGACTCCGTGGATGGTTGCTGCAGCGCAAGAAGCCAAGTTCCTTTAGTATGTGGCGCACACCCACGCTAAGGGATTCGCCAAGAACCGGACAGTTTTCATGAACGACTTCCTTGATAAAAGGTTACGATTCATCTATTTACTAGAAAGAAAAAAAATAAAACAGGACGAATATCGCAGTGCAATAATAAACTGTATTGTATTACTAAGAAGCGGTGCATTTGAATTAAAAATGAATTTGGCAAAGTAACAGAAAAATCTAGCGAATATTGAATTTCAATAAACCTCTTTGAATCTTTTACAAACTACTGCTGTGCGTCAACAATATTCCCGTCAGCGCGTGAACTAAAGACCAGAACAGATCATCGTTTTCTTCGCCGATATTTTTCCAACAACGTTATCAGTCATCACGCACGTGTACGCAAGATGTAAGGTACCAAAGATGTGTTTAAAACATGAAATGTATGTCTAAGTTTCTGATTAGCTCGCATGTGCAATGTGTGCCAGCCCAAAGTATGCCCATTTTTAAAGTTGCTGTTATAGTTTGTGTCACTTGAAATCCTTAATATTCTGTTTGTGCATGTATATGAGTGCATCGTTATTTGAGGATGCCAGGTCGAACACAAATGACGTACAATAAAAAGACGTTTCAATTTTTTATTTGTGCTTGTCACGGTAGGAAACTTACGGCTCATTACTGCTTCACTGGAGGCAGAAAGTGCGAATCGTGTCATGGTAGTGAAGTTACTGCCTGTGTAGTCACTACATAAAGTTTCCATGTACACACTAAGTGTTGTGACAAAATCTCACTATACCTCCAAGTTAGTAATTATAACTGCACTTTTTGTAATGTGTGCATGCGCACTGTATACCTGCGGTGGCAGACGTGCGAGTGGTGGCAATCACAGCACGCACATAAGGCGTCCTCATTTGCAGTCGAGTGCGAAGAGATTCAGGACAATGGGAAGATCAATTTTGTTGGCTTTCGAGCGACAGCAGCTATGCTAGGCCTTGAGGTGGGCGCATCGCTTCTGGTCACGATTCACCTGCTCCCGTGGCCTGATGCTGCAGAATCGGAGGCCGTTTTGCACGTGCCATCCATCGGTTTGTGTGGTTTGGGTTCGAGACCGGTCAACCGGGAGGCATCGTATGAGTGGCTTTGGAGTTTCCGACATGTGACGTTTACAGTGTAAGACATGCAAGTCGAAGAGATCGTTCCAATCGATAACGAAGCTGGGTATTGGGTCTTCAGCCTATCATTGCTTAGTTTGCTTGAACATGCATTTTCATTAATGTGCTGCATATTTTGCGTTCTTTATTTTTATAACCCATTCACCTCTGTAACGCCATTATGCGACCTGAGAGTAAAGTAATATAAATTAAGTGAAATGAATAGCGCATCCGGCAGACTTTTGTCGGTCAGTTTAAGCGCAGCAGACGACTCAGCACCGGCGTTGCGCAAGACGATGGCGTTTGGAGAGCGAAGAAGCAAAAAATAAACGCAGCGAAAATAGTAGAGCCGGACTTTTCGGCGAGTAACATTTAGCGCGCGTGTGTCACAAGCGGTGTGCCCACCATTCATGAGTCAGACAACACTCACAGCCACAAGCCACCTACGCCGGCGCAACCTTGTCTCAGCGATACCAGAGACAAGCGAAACGAAGAAAAAAAAAAACAAACATGGCAGCATTTTTTTTATTTCTTGTCGAGCGGCGCGTAGCAGACGACAACAACAAGCCGAAGGCATGCGCCACACGCACGTCGTCGTTCGGCCGAGTTCCGATGGGCAGCCGTGAGTGACGTCACGGGTTATAAGCGCTAAATACGGACGACGAAAGCGACGGAACAGATGAAAACAAGAAACCGAAACAAAGATCCAGTCACTGGACGTCACGGGCTGGGGATTATAAAAGCAGTCAAACAAACGATAAACCGGAACAGAAACGAAAATGGCGGCCCCGCGAGCAGACGACGCGCGAGGAGCAACCAGTTTCTCCCGTTATTTCGCTTTGCTGTTTTTACTCCTTTTTTGCACTTCGTCACTCGCAGGGAGTACGCGCCGATGGCGTACTCCGCTGCGGCCGGCATGGGCCCTCTCCTTTGGCGCCTCATTTTTTTTTTCTCTCTCTCTCATTCTTTCTCTCTTCTGGCTCGTCGCTGGCGTCAAGCTCTGCGGTCTCCTCACACAGTTGGGCGTTGTGCGCGTTGGTGTTCGGGGCGCGCAAGCTGGAACGGCGCATTGCTCGAAGATGCTTTGACGCTTGTCACGCGCGAAACTGAGTGAACTGTCACGTATGGCTCAGTGGTAGCAGACGACATTCGAGGGAGGCGACTATTGGTGGTGTAGCAGACGACGCAAAAAAGCGTGCTAGCAGACAACAACTGCCACGCCGGGAAACCAGACGGATACTTTAACGCCTGAGCCGCTTGTGGGCGGGAGTACGTAACAGAACAAAACGTAAGTGTTTCATCTGTTTCGTTGATTCGGTTATTACGAATTCACTCGAAGAGCGAAGCAATGGATACGTGTTTCGAAAGAACGCTGTAGAGTCACGCCTAACACGTGTTTCAAAATGTTGTCCACGCTCAAAATGGTGCCAATGCTGCAAAGCGTCGCCAATCAACACAGCGAAAAATAATGAATTGAAATTTAGTCAGTCAATGGTATTCTTGAACCCAATTTAACGCTCACGAGGTTACTGTTCAGCCTCTGGGCTCCCTTAACCACGGTCGACGTGTTGTGACTCGTATTGAATGGGACTGTACATCTCAAGAATGACTTTCCATGCAAGCAAAGCGACTAATTCACGTTATTTTGCACTAGTTTAACACATTATGACGACAGCCTTTTCGTAGTCTTCGCGGCAAAGAAAACACCAAGTTTGCTGTTTGCTTCGGTGAAAATACGGACCTACTTAAGGAGACACCAACCGAATCCAGAGTAAGCGCAGGTGTTTAAGATTGTTCGCGCGCATCTTTATTCACGGCTGCAAGCTCACTTTTTTTCTTTTCCGCGAAACAGTCAGCTAGGTGTGTGTACTAACACGAAAGCTGGAGCAGCTTCTTCAAGAAATTACATCTTCTTCGTATTCTTTTTTTTTGTGTGAGCAAAACGCACATTTCCTTCCGGATTTTACGACACGGGCTCTAGCTTCGTGCAAACCTCTAAATGCCGTTTGCACACTTCACTTGTGAAGGAATGCATAAGCGGCCTAGTGCGGGCACGAAACGAAAGTGTATGCTCCACGATTTTTTGATGTTGATTCGAACTCCAGTTGTGCGACAGTAATCGAAGTTAGGATAGCAGCAAAAGCAAGAAAAATGTCGGTGATAGTGGGCTAACTGTCCACAGCTGTATCTGCTGGGAAGGACACATATTTACAAGTCCGAGCGTTCACGTGAAGATGACTGCTATCGTGTTTTCATACGATCCCTTGTCCGGTCTCATGGTTCTCACAACTTTTTCGCATAAAAAAAAGGCATTCTGAATTCAATAACTTCTTCTGTTTGATTCATACCATAGCGAAGTATCTAACCGACATACTCACCGCCAGCGTTTCTAGAATTTCAAGAGGGTTTGTTGACGTTCCATTGGATTCGTGATAAGGAGACGTAGCCTTTAATAAATTTCAGAAAGTGTATTCAGTTTCGCATTGAAATTTTGTGACAGTGTCATGTTACTTCGTATGATATATTTTAAAGTTAGCCATGGTTTATTACGTGAAGATCATTTGGAAAATAGGAAATGTAAACAAAAATATACGTTTGATGGAAGGATTCCGTTTATACATTACCATTTCGTACACTTAATTACATAATTAAGCCATTCAGGGTATCTGTTTTATGTATGAAGTTTCACTTAATCCATCGGGCATCTTCTGGTGGCACATCAGAAACACTGAAGTCGTGTGACCTTGGTTTAAACTTGGATGCCCAATTTTTGGCCGCTGAAGTTCACCCAAGCGCATATGAATATATACAGAAATATGATTACTTATACAATTATGATATACTTAGACGTATATCTTAAGGGGATACCACACATGAGTACAGACAAAATGGTTGATGCAATGGAACGAATAATTGTTGTTCAAAGGTCCGTTTTCGCGTAGTATATAGTTACATGCATATAAGACTTTTTAGTTTGTATTCTTGAGAAACGCTTTAAACTGCAATGTCAAGGACGAAACTGCTCTGCTGGTATCTTCCTGTTTGCAAGGTAGCGTGATGAGTCTCATTGTCGCAGCTATATTTAAAGAAAATGACTATAGAGCTATCATTGTCGACAGGCTACACAGTCAATTCCTTAGAGGTCGCGTTTTAAAGCACACTTTAATATACCACACATACGGCGTCGGCACATTGTTCTAATATAATCTGAATTGGCAGGTGTCTTGGAACAAGCCAGCTCACACTTCTTAACCTGATTTCAATGAAAGTGGCAGTATTAGCTAAGCTATCATTCCTTTATGACTTCACGGAAGCTCAAATACACCTAAGAGATGTTGCACGTACTGTTTTATGAATCAGTTTTGGTGCCGCCATACTGGGCTTTTAACCTTGCATTTTCTATCTCCGAGAACTAAACGAACAGTGCTATACGCTAGACCGATTCCCTCGGAAATAGCTGGTTTGGTTGGTGAATCCTACGTTTTGTGACCTCATGAACTAACGTCGTGACAAAAAAAAAAAAAAAAAAAAAACTTGGAAAACGTATATTTGCTACCAGCGCACTATGGTGAAACGTTGTGTTTCATGAGAAAAAAAATCGTTTGCAGATAGTGAATGCTTATGTTTGCTGTAGGGCTTTCGCTTACGATCTGCTTGTGGGTAGTGCCTCCCACGATCCATCAAGTCTATTTATGTTGATGATCTACAATTGGAAGGTGTGCAATCGTGGGTGTACGATGGAAGATCTACGCGGGTATGAAGTGATCACTCGTTTCGTAAGCAGTTTGCGCAATGTGATTACGTTTGCTTGCTGTCAAAGGGTGGCGTAGAAGGCTCCGCGTATTCGAACGTGGGACAGAAAGGAAATTAAACGTCGCATGTCTGGCAGCCAAGAGAGAGAGAGAGAGAGAAACTATTTTATTTCAATCATATATAGAAATGTCGGGGTGGGGCTCTCAGCCCAGAGCTCCAACAGCCGCTGCTGCGTCCCGTGCCCACCGAATTAGCGCCCGCTGGCCAATCGGGCTTTCTGAACCTAGGCCGGCGTCCCTTGGTTGGTGATGTAGGTGGCGTTGCTAATGCGTTCGCCTCCTGTACTTTCTTGGCGTATTTCAGCCGAAAGGTTTACGCGAGACGGTCCTTGTCACCCTGAGACTACTTTTCTTGAAGTTATTGCCACGATGCTTTGGAGATTGTTTTTGAACTTTGCTGGCGATCGCTAACACGCAACACATCTCGAAGGGCCTCTAAAAAAAACCTCCGAAAATATGAATAACGAGCGTGTGGTCCTCTCCCGGCGTTTCCCCGTCTTAGCGGCGCGATTCGTCACGTCATGCGTTGGTTGACGTGTGACGTCAAGAGGAGATAAGCTCTCCATTGGTCGGCACACGAGAGATATCTGTCGTCTACCCAGTTTTGCCACGCAGTCGCACGCCTGTTCTGCGTTGCCTTTGCGTGACTATTGTGAGCGATAAACTGATTTCAATCTGTTTCATGTGTTTACGATCCTGCAAGGGAAGATGGCAGCGTGTCGTAGAAAAGCGCCAAATTGTGACTGGCTCAATGTTTAGTGCTAACATTCTACGTTCTACGCTAACATTCTAACATTCTACGCAATAAGGGACGAATTGGACATAACGCTTGTAAGAAGGGCCAAGAAGGCAAAGAAAAAAAAACTAATGTTTCGCCTTGGAACTCTGTTTGCTTTAGCAGCCCTTCAATGAAGACGACGGCCACCGGCTTAAACAAATGTGTAGTCGCGTGCGATACGAGATGGAACTCAGAAGTTTCCTTTCGAAGGTCACAGCGGATAACAAAAACACTTGTCAAGCGCAAACGTATTGATAACACTAAAATATCACGCTGAAAGGTATCTCTGGCAGTTCAACACGTCACATTCACATCAGCGAATTACAGATAGTCATTGAACGAAAATGACTGATATTCAAGATTATACTGCTCATGACAGCGTGATAATACATGGAGACCGCGAGTGAGAAGTCTTGTACATTTGCTTTATCGTTGTGCAAATAGTCTTTTTTTGTTTATGTTTTCGCCTTCTATGTTATTTATTTATTTGTTTATTTATTTATTCAAGGAGGAACTACACACATGTCTTGTAAAAGTGTGCGCAAACTGTACGGTTTCATGACCAAAGGGAAGCTACAACTCTAAAGCCTATGTCATCACACCGCTCGTCTTGTGTGAGCAGCGACATTTTGCGCTTAGATATTTTATCGAAGTTTCTTTAGATAGTGCTTTCTCGATTCATTCGTTCGTCGGAACTAATTACTTCGTTGCGGCATTTGTGTCATAAAGAGGAAAGAAGTATATCAACTCTATCGTTCTGCGTACGTACGCTTTGAGCACTCTGTCTGGTACGTTCTTACTGCTGTGTAAATGAGTGCGTGTTTGTATAGTCAAGCTATCTCAAACGTTTCGCAGAATTTAGAAAGAGACGGTTTCCTAAGCTTGGAGCCTATTTTACAGAGATTTATTGCGCGTTGTAGGAACTTATTCGATGTTGTACAAGAAACGCAGTTCTTGTTTAGCTTAAAATAGACAGCTGGGCTACATGCATAATCCTTCCGAGCAAAGCTTGTATAGCGTTCATTCGATAACGGGTCGGCTATTTTCCCTAAGTGGAAGCAAATATTTATGTTAGTGAAATTACAAGAACGACAATATACACATAATATACAAAGCAATCAAAGTTTCGTAGTTCGGAGGTGTTTTTTGACGTCGTGTGCACCATTTTACCAAATAAATATTGAAACGGGCAGCAAAGCTGATGGATGAAATTTCCGTTCATAATATATAATCGAAAGATATGGCCTAAATGCTAACAAAAGTTAACTTTTGAACACTTTTATCAAGAACGTGGTTCTAGAGAAGTTGATAGGGGGGACTATCGTATAGACGTTGTTCAAAAAAGAAGAAAATGAACTGCAAGGCGTTACTGTAATATGATCGAAAAAAAAAAAACAAGTACTGCAACCCGCCGCGGTGGCCTACTGGTTGTGGTGCTCCAATACTGACTTGAAGGTCGCCGGTTCGAACCCACTCATGGCGGCCGAATTTCGATGGAGGCGAAACTCTAACGTTCACCTGAACCGAAGTTGATGGGCCTTTAAACAATCCCCGGGTGGTCAGAATTACCAGAGCCCTCCACTACACGGCGTGCATTCTAAACATACCATGGCTTTGGGACCGTAAATCCCCCAACATCTAATATTATATAATGACAAAGGGACGGCAAAAGCAGTGGAGGACGGCTGAGAGATAGGTGGATTAGTTAACGGAGAAGTTTGCGGGGATCAAATGGAAACAGCTCGCGCCGGATAGTGTAGACTGGAGATCAGTTGGTGAGATGCCAGTGTGAATAAGTGTCGTTCATTATGCCTTCTATTGTCCTATAGCTCCTTTCCACTGCACACAATTGGTATATATGGAGACATTGCGAAGAGCCTTCGTTCTGAAGTGCACTAAAACAGGCCGATAATGATGATGATGAAGCATAATGAAGAGAAAAAAAAAATCGGCCCCGTATCTGCACGTTACACTGCAAATGTCATCGAACGACGATAGGGTGAACAAAACGTTTATTTGATGTTCTGCGCAAGAGAATTGGTGAATGGTATACTGGAAGCGCTGAGTTAGAGTGATTCGAGCGTGCAGCAGAGGCGAACGAGCGCATCAAGTCACGTCACACGTGAGACATGAGTGCCATCTGGCAGTTATTTTTGGAAAAAGAAGCGCGCGTGACCTGCGCGCCCGTCTCGGAGGTGATAAGGTGTAGAACGCAAGGCGACGAGCAGGTGCCACCACCGTGTCGGTCGGCTTACCAAAGCGTTGGAAACACTTGCCTTTTCGTGCAAGCGTTGCCTGGTCAGCGCAACGTTATAAACGCTACGGTCCCTATAATTACTTATCTATGCCTTTTCTAGTAAGAGACACACAAAATATTGGCGTGTTGTTATGACGCCTCAGATGTGCGCAATAATTGTTTTAATTGACAATCGCACAATTATGAACGCTGAATCTTGAGCAATATTGGTGGGCGCTGCGGATGGGATCGGCCGTTTGGAGTATCCTTTGGCCACTTTGGTGCCGTTTAGGGTACTGTTAAAGGCGGACAAACAGACAAATGTACAGACAGACAGACCAAAATTTTTGCATCGAAAGTGTCCAAGAAAGACTATCGTCTTTAAAATAGATAAGCGATAACGTACTTGCCGTAACTTCATCATTAGGAAGGGAAAAGCAATGCCCGATCTATGCTTGCACGCGTGGCGCCAGTTCTGGGCGATCCGCCTATTAATAGCCTCGGGATAAACGGAAGCCATTACGTTACAACACAGACGAGTACGCATGCGCGGCGATCTCACCGTCCGTTCAAGCGCATCTCCTTTTATCCGTTATCCGTCGCGTGAGCTTATATTCCCCGTGGAAGGCCCGCTCGTGTCATTACTTCCGCGCCCAGCAAAGGAGTCACGCTTGCTCGTATATACGATCCGCTATGTGGCGTCGATGACTATACTGGTGTTTGCTTCGCGCGTGCAATGGGCTTAACTGAAGCGTTGGCGAAACTTGAAACTATGCTGCGTACGTGTCACATTAGACGGGGGGGGGGGGGGGGGTGACGTCACTGTCATGCCTATGCGCAACATCCTACTTGTTACACCCCGATGGAACGTGTAGGTTTCGGACAACTAATTGCCAATACTTCTTGTCTTAGATAGATAGATAGATAGATAGATAGATAAATAGATAAATAGATAAATAGATAGATCAACAGACAGACAGACAGACAGATAGATAGATAGACAGATAGATAGATAGACAGATAGATAGATAGACAGATAGATTGACAGATAGACAGATAGATAGATAGATAGATAGATAGATAGATAGATAGATAGACAGATAGATAGATAGACAGATAGATCTACAGACAGACAGACAGACAGACAGACAGACAGACAGACAGACAGACAGACAGACAGACAGATAGATAGATAGATAGATAGATAGATAGATAGATAGATAGATAGATAGATAGATAGATAGATAGATAGATAGATAGATAGATAGATAGATAGACAGACAGACAGACAGACAGACAGACAGATAGATAGATAGATAGATAGATAGATAGATAGATAGATAGATAGATAGATAGATAGATAGATAGATAGATAGATAGATAGATAGATAGATAATTTATGGACCTAAACGTCCTCAAAACGTGATCTCGTGGGTGACAGCTTGTGTTTAAAGAAACACGTATTTTGCTTTCAAGCCGAGCTCACACAACTCGAGAAGTTATTCGATTGACTCATCGATATATGGAGTTTAACGTCCCCTAACCACCATATGATTACGAGAGCCACCGTAGTGGAAGGCTACGGAAATTTCGACCACCAGGAGTTCTTTACTGTGCACCAAGTCTGAGCACACGGGTGTACAGTGTTTTTGCCTTCATCGAAAATGCAGCCGCCGCAGCCGGGATTTGATCCCGCGACCTGCGTGTCAGCAGCCGAGTACCTTAGCCAGTAGACCAACGCGGCGGGGGCAACTCGAGAAGTTGTTGAAACAGCCTATATCGCTAACGCGGCTGTTTCGTGCATAAGCTGTGCTTGGGTAGCGGTATGTAGCCGTGCAGTAAAATAGCTTGATGTAACGCGTTGATGCGCGTGCTCATACAGCAGTTGCCTCATACTTCTTCCAGTTTTTCTCTAATGTGTGTGTATATCTTTCTACGCTTTTGATCATAAAAACTTCACTTGCCGGTAGTGTCGTACTGTCCCCTTCGTAAACCTGCTTGTTTTTTTCGTGCTTTTTATCAAACATGACACAAAAGATGATTTTTCGTTCTTATTAATAATTTAGGTTTAAATAAAATACCACACTGACGTTAATGACAAAAATTATTGTTTTGTAGGCGTTTCTTGGCTTAACTGTCTCTTGAATTCATTCAGATGTGTCTATAAAATAAACTAAATAAATAAGACTCCTTGGAAAAAAAGATCAAAGTAATTCCCATACGATATACAAAATGTCTGAACTTTTTGCCATTTTTCAGTTAATTTACTTTATTTCGGCATTTCCCACAAAATGACCACGAAGGGGGCAATAGGAGAGGGTGTCTGCTGACTCAGCCCACTCTTCGTGCGCCACCTCGGGCAGTTTCAGTAAGGAAACTCATACAAATATTTGACAATATCTATGCAAATAACAAACAAACAAGGAATGCTACCATTGTCAATGGAACGTCCACATGATGTCTGGATTCATCTTAGCCTCACCGTTATCCCTTTGAGTGTCTTTGCGAGGGTCGACTTGTGATGCATGCATGTGCTTACGGCACCGAAGCAGAAGAAAAACAAAAGAAGCAGTTTATAATGTTTCGAAATTCGGGCCGTTCCCGTATAGAGTACACGCTCGTTTGACTTCGCTCTTTCGTCGCTGCCTCGAAATATCGCCGCCAGTGAAGGCCGACGTGAACTCGCCGTCTTTTATGTTTGTGTCGCTTCTGTTTCTTCCGGTCTACATGCGCGAAACAGGTGCAAAGTCCGTAACCGCCAGCCAAGCGTGGCCCGCGCGTCACGGTAAAAGAGCACTTGGCGCTTTTTGCGGGCACCAGTGCCGTGTTTGCCCGCTTACGATGCCAGACCAGTGTGTGGGTTTTTTTTTTTTCACCCGATAGCAATGATATGGACATTTTCGGCTGAATTTTGCCACTGGCATCGCCGTCATTCACCGTCTGTGTATATCTATATATATATATATATATATATATATATATATATATATATATATATATATATATATATATATATATATATATATATATATATATATATATATATAAGAAAACGCAAGAAAGAAAAATAAACCAATAAAATGGGTCACTATCTGCATGTTACACTGCAAAAGTCGTCGAAAGACGATAGTCTTGCTTGTGGAGGGAGTGAACAAGACATTTGTTTGATGTTCTGCGCAAGAAAATCGGTGAGTGCTATTCTGGAGACGCTGCGTTAGAGTGCCTCGAGCGTGCAGTGGAGGCGAACGAGTGCATCAAGTCACGCCTCACGTGAGACATGAGCACCATCTGGCAGTTTATTTTAGAAAACAAAGCGCGTGGCTCAGAGACGGGTGTGCACGCCCATCTCAGAGGTGATAAAGTGTAGGACGCAAGGCGACGGGTAGGTGCCACCACCGTCTCGTCATAGCAATGCGTTCGAAACACTTCCCTCTCCGTGCAAGCGTTGCACGGTCAGCGCAGCGTGATAAGCGCAACGTTCGTTAATAAACTTATGTATGCCTTTTCTAGTGGAAGACGCACATGCAGAATATATACGTGTTGTTCTGGTGCCCCAGACATTTACATTAGTTGCTTTTTAATTGACAATTGCACAAGCATGAACGCTCAACTTTGCGCTGCGGATGGGGTCGGCCGTTTCAAATACCGATGCCGTTAAGAGTGGACAAACAGAAAAATGTACAGACAGACAGACAGATGAACATTTGTGCGTCGAAGGTCTTTAAAAAGAGTCCGGTGAGTTGAATCGAACGTCGGACCTATGAACAGTGACTGCGAGGCGTTAGCCACTGAGTCATGAAGAAGCGCCTCCTTGAACGTTCAAACGGCAAGCTATTAATATCTGCCACTCACCGCTGCTGATGGACCTCTCGGGGGGCAACTATCGTGTTTTCAGCATAACCAGCGAGATGGCGCAATGAGCGCGCGTCGCCGCATCGTCGCGACGCGGCGGCGCGCGCTCTCATCTCCCGCGTGTACTTTGCCCCGCCACGGAGAGGGGGCAGGGTGGACGCTCACGCGTGCACTTGCTTATCTCGCGGGGGGGGGGGGGGGGATCGCGCGCCTTGAGATTTCACCGGAACGATTCTGTTGTAGTTACAGGACACACAAAGGGCACTGCAATCGTTGCACTGTCTCTCGTTTGCAAATAGGGGCGCGCTTTTCAGACACAGCGAAGTAACAACTGAGACGCTTATTCGCGTTCATCTCTACCTGTGAGTACGTTCCGTGCGTCATTGATGCGTGAAAATCGCGGGGCAGGTTTTGATCTGCTTGCAATTTTGAGCGTGACTTTCCAATTTGTTGCTATAGTGTTAATTGCTTCGCCCTTGAGGCAAAGCTATGAATTTTTATTTTTAACGCGACAGGTACAGATCTTTCACAATTCAATGAAATTCTCGAGATTCCGCGAGACCTGACGATATATTGCGAGACCCTGTCAGTGGCAGCATAAATGATGCAAAACAGAAGTAATAAAATACGAATTGTTGGGGGTTTAACGTCCCGATACCACAATACGACTACGAGAGATGCCGTAGTGAAGGGCTCCGAAAATTTCGACCACCTGGGATTCTCCAACGTGCACCTGAATCTAAATACACAGGCGTCAAGCGTTCTCGCCCCCATTTAATATGCGGCCGCCGCGGCTGGGATTCGATCCCGCTACCTGCGGGTCCCCAGTAGAGCAGCGTAACCACGTAACTAGCTTGGCGGGTAAAAAAATGATTAAAACTCTGTTGAAGTTAACGTGTGCGGTCGGCGCCAAGACAGTAACTCGCCCAAAATATAACATGACGTCATCCTGTGACGTCAACACATCGTCACAGATCGCGAAAGTCTGCGATGATCATCACGACGTGAAGTCATACGATTACTTCATCAAGATACATCATGATCGAGTCACAGGTGGGCCAATCTCGGATGCGATGCAAAGCCACGTAAGTTGCAGAAAGCTTTCGAATGAGGGTATACGTGTCAAGGTCAGTACAACACAATATTAAGGTCCGTACAATTTGCGAAAAAAAAAAAAGAGTCGTGTCTCTTCACTTTGGATCTTCTTATGCGAATGCATGATAACCATGTTGAAACTCTAAGGCATTGCAGCCGCAAAGTGTTTCACTAAGTCACGTGTCGTGAAGTGCCGAATTTACTTGCATACTGCAAACACCGTTAACTGCCTCATGTTGACTGGCGTCTTCCAAGTGACGGCTACCGTTGACAAACGTGTTGGCTACAGTTATGGTTAATGTTGACTAAACCAACTAAGTGGTTGCTAATATTGACTCTGCGGTGTTTCGACAAGGACAAGGTCTTCATTCAATCTCGGTCACCTCAATGGTCAGATGATTTAGTTTACTCAGGTGAAGCAGTGAAAACCTAAACACAGAGCAGTAACAGAGAACTAACACGAGTCCTGTGTCTATTTTTGCGTGTTTTAGTTGCCGTGTTTGCTTGATCCGTACCGATTGGCCCGTATCATATTTTATTAAGTTATTCAGTAGCCTACCAAAGTTCTTTATTCCATAAAACCAGTAACGTTTGCGTTTGTGCATCTTTCTTACGTCCAGTGTGTAGTGCCTCATAGCATAAATATCAACTTGGCCGAGAGCAAGATGTGCCGTGGCTCGTAGAAAAAGCATGCTAAGTGGCCCGGCGCGCGAGCGTGCCAAATAGCAGGCGTCGTGCGTGGTTCGAGCTTTGTGAGCGGGTAAATGCGGTATCCGCCGTTCGGGAATTAATTATGTCGCTCACGTCTCCTTCCGACTGTCGGGGTATAGAGCGCGGCTGTGCGTGATATGGTTACCTTATTTTTGTTATTTTACTTGTCACCCTATCCTTGGCCTTTCCTCTCCAGCTACTTTAGATCTCACTTTGCGCGCCGACACACACACACACACACACACACACACACACACACACACACACACACACACACACACACACACACACACACACACACACACACACACACACACACACACACACACACACACACACACACACACACACACACACACACACACACACACACACACACACACACACACACACACACACACACACACACACACACACACACACACACACACACACACACACACACACACACGGAAGCAGCAGCAGCAGCAGCAGCAGCAGCAGCAGCAGCAGCAGCTGTGCAAAGTTCGTGACGTCGTTTATAGGAGTCTCGACTGTTAGGTATGGCCGTGTGATGTACAAGTCTCTAATCTTATTTCAGGGCTGTATATCTTCTCCCGGTGACAAGACCAAACTTTGATTTTGTTGTTTTTCTCTACAATCTCCATATTTTTTTTTTTTTTTGCGTGTGACCATTACCTAGGCGCAGTCTCTTACTTCATACTTGCCGGCATGTCGTGACCTCGTTATCGCCATAGCAGCTTTTTCCGTGAAGTATATTCACTTATGCGTTTGCGAGACGGGCTCGAGTGCGTATGTGTGTCTTTGCCGGTGCGGAAATGGCAGTCAAAGACAGAGAGAGAGAGAGAGGAGAGAAGGCTCTTCACCGAAAAGTTTTTTTGTTTTTTTTAATACGCACGAGACACGCAGTCTTTTGCATGGGAGGCAAAACTTGTCCGACTCGTACTAAGTGCCTGTGCATTTTGATGAGATGGATCTGTGATGAGGACGGATGCCGGAAAGATGGCGAACGGTGCTCGTTATAGAATAACGTCATAATAATGGTAATTATATGATCCCTCAAGTCCAAAAAACTACCGCCCGATTTCACTCACATCAGTTTGTTGTAAACTCCTCGAACATATAATTTACTCCCACATAATGAGACATCTTAATACTAATAAAGTGTTATTCGAAAATCAACATGGGTTCAGGTACAAGCGGTCTTGCCAGACACAGTTATGTGAATTATCTACGGATTTACATGACTCTTTGCACAAATCGGTTTACACAGATGCTGTATTTATCGACTTTTCTAAAGCCTTCGACCGTGTTCCCCACATACGGCTCATCCAAAAAATAAACTGCCTAAAGTTAGACATAAAAACTACCCGCTGGATTCAGGAATTTCTATCTGGTTGCTCTCAAAAAGTAAATATAAATAATAATCTCTCCAGTTCCTGTGTCGTTAGGTCAGGAGTACCTCAGGGATCAGTTTTAGGGCCTTTATTATTCCTGATATATATTAATGACATTGCGAACAATATAACTTCAACAATTCGACTGTTTGCCGATGACTGTATAATTTATAGACAGATCACATGCACTGATGACGTAGCTATTTTGCAAAGCGATCTAAATACCCTGGCTAAATGGTGCCACACGTGGAAAATGGAAATTAATACAGATAAAACAAAGGTCATGTCATTTTCTTCGAATCCAAATACTCCATTAAATCGATACATGTTATGCAGTTTGGATATTAAACGAACCTTTTCTTTCAAGTATCTTGGCGTGATATTTACTCCTGATTTAAACTGGGCCATGCATATTGAACACGTAACAAACAAGGCACTAAAAAAACTTGGCTTTCTTAAGCGCCGTTTATATCTCGCAAACCATGAAACTAGACTTCGCGCTTACACTTCCCTCATCCGTGCAACCCTCGATTATGCTTCAATAATTTGGAACCCTCACACAGCTATACTGTCCGACTGTATTGAATCTATTCAAAACAAGGCTGCCCGCTTCATTTTGCACTCGTACTCGCCATACCAAAGTGTCTCAGCATTAAAACAGATTCTTAATCTTCCAGAACTTAGCACTCGTCGTAAATTCTTCCGCTTGACCTTTTTTCACTCTCTGTATCATGGTATTACACCTTTTTCATGCGCTCATATTTTTCCGGCCCATTATGTGTCCAATCGCACTGACCATGCTCGTAAAGTGTCGTCCATATTTGCAAGGACCAAAAAGTACCAAAACTCCCCTTTTGTGTTATCTGTAACCGAGTGGAACGAGCTTCACAGCGAGATTGTGATGATAAATGATCCGTCTGCATTCCAATCAGTGCTGCGTACATTTCTTGATGTGTAATATGTCTACTGCTACTATATCTTACCCTCTTGTTATATCTTGTGTACCAGCGAAACGATGATGAACTAGTGCCATGTGGATTCCTGGAATTGAAATGTACTGGAGATGTGAAATGAGCCATGTGTTACATCCTTGTCGTAAAGTGTACTTTTTACCTAGTTATGTCTGATCGCTGTGTGCGGTCCTTTTATATGAATTGACGTATACCTTGTTTTTAACAGTATCCCCCCCCCCCCCTATGTAATGCCTCTCGAGGCCTTTAGGGTATTCAAATAAATAAATAAATAAATAAATAAATAAATAAATAAATAAATAAATATATTAATAATATCCGGCCTTTTACGTCCCGAAACCACGATCATTGTTACGAGAGGTGGCGCAGTGGAGGGTTCCTGAAATTTCGACCACCTGGCGTTCGTCCCGCAGTACGCGCGTCTCTAAAGCGGTTCGCCTCCTCAGAAACGCGACCGCCGCAACGGGAATCGAACCCACGACTTCCGAGTCGGCAGCCGAGCGCCATAACCACTGCTCCAGCTCGGCGAATCATAGATACATACCAATGGGATGGAAAGGTGGGCTAGTTGGTAATTCACTTGAGCGCTCGTGCTGTGTGCCACCTCTTTGCTTTGTGTCTGTGTTTAACCCCGCTCTCCAAGTTCGCTGAACAATCATAGATACATATATAGTTTTTGAGGCCCATGGGCTCACGGCAGCATGCCTGGGTTTCGACGATGATGGCGACGAAGTAATCTCCTGGCGGGTAATTCAAAGGGCTGCTTACTTTCCAACTCCCCCTCCTCCCCTTACGGTGAACCGTACATACGCCTATGAATGCAGTGATTCTTGGAATCGGCAAAATTATTACAGAGCTTTCATGCTCCCTGCTCTGGTGTGGCCTGTACTTCCAACGTTTTCTGACGTCGTCGTGGTCTCTAAGCGATAAATTAGTAAAAGATCATGAGAATTCGAGGGTGCCACGGGGTTACACCCGCACCTTATTGGAACCGGCCTCGGGGCAAAAAAAAAAAAAAAAAATGAGGCCAACTCTGTCTATAAGGCCACGGCTGCCATTTTGCGCCAGCGGAATGGTGGAAAGCAGAATCAAGGTCAGGGATACACAAAAAAAAAACAACAGAAAAAGCCGAGCCAGTCTGAAATGCGTTGTTGCGTGTTGCCCGACTCCATCACCAAAACAAGAAACAAAATAATAAAAGGCGTGATAAACAGCAACCAAAACTGAAAATATGAGTTTACGTAGACGAAAAAAAAAAGGATGTCCTTAGGCAAGACTCCTTCAGTGCGCAAGGAATAGAGAAAAAAAAAAAAAGGAAACAAATAAAAAGGCCAAGTGCACTGGCGGGAGGGAAGTGATACATACAACAGCCGCAGCGAATGCATGCAATGCCGACGTCAGCGTTCCGTATCGTCAAATCTCTTTTTTTTCTTTTTGCCGCGCTCGCGGTTCCGTTGCGAACGAAGAGAGCCCGCCGGCTATAAAGCCGCCTAAAAGCGAGCCGAAGCGAGCCGAAGCAAAAGCCACTCCGCGTGGGGGCGCTCGCTCGCTCCGCGACTTCATCGCGGCTCGTCCGGCACCGGATCACGCATTATTCGCGCATACCACCACCGTCGCGACTAGAATGGGGACGCGTTCGTCTCCCTTGCGTGAGGGCATTTTGTTTACCCCTGCGGTCAGCGAACCGTTACGTGTGCGCAAAGGAGGCCACACGTAACGGACAAGATGGCGCCAGTCGACTGCTGTGTACGTACTACGTGATGGGTGCATGGAGTGGCGTAGCCGTACAACGCAAGAAAACGTTGGGGGGAGTTGGTTTTC
The DNA here is from genome assembly GCF_043290135.1 of Rhipicephalus microplus. NCBI lineage: Eukaryota > Metazoa > Arthropoda > Arachnida > Ixodida > Ixodidae > Rhipicephalus > Rhipicephalus microplus. The sequence goes on along the minus strand of NC_134706.1, from coordinate 26,459,603 downwards.
ATTCATGATGCGAAAAGGTGCGACTAAACGGACGCGCAGAATAGGACAGAGGATGACGCGCTGTTAGCAACTGACATGCTTTACGGCGGACCTGTCGGGCTCTTTGTTGTGCCGTGTCGTGTCGCCATAACCGGCACGTGCTCAGGTCTTCGTTGTCTGCGCCTACTTTTCTGGCATGTTATGTAAGTGGGACAATGCTAATTACTACATTGCTTGGTAATCAGGGCTTTGCCTATTAAGTCGTCGCCCATTAAGTGCCAACCACTGGCACGCGTATGCATGCGCCTACGCGTCAAATGCGTCTAGTCACGCCTGTGGAGGAAAAGGGCGCGCAACTACTGGCACGCGTCGACCGCGTTGACGCCCACGCGTCCAAGGCCGATGCACAATGTTGCTTGATCTTTTGGCTTAGAACTGTCCAAGTTCAGCACAGAATGGCACGTTCTCAACTGGAGCGGGAATGTATGTTTTAGAGGATATGAGAACACGTTAACAAGTTGATAGTGCTTCAAACACCACAGTTTAGACTATTTTAGAAGTAATTGACATTTCAGTGCCCAAAGTAACTACAGCGGTGTGCACCAGAAATCAACATCGGTGCGTGCGCCGCTCCCGCGAATGAACATTCGCGTCTAGCATACTGTACGTCTATCATAGGCGTGTGCAGGGTTCTCCTTAAGGAGGGGGGGGGGGGGGGCAAAAGTTTGTCCCAGTGCCCCTCCCCAGGGCTGACTTAGCACCCCCTCCCTAATATGTTAATATATAGAGTTGACATTGAGCTCTCCCCCCCCCCCCCCTCCTCTCTGTGGTGAATGAGGCGTGGCTGCCCTCCTGATCAGGTTTACAAACAACCGGGTTTCTATACCTGCACTACCAAAGTTACTAGCAACATCTTGTGTATGCTGGTACCTTCAGTTTATTTACCAACATATTTTATATCAGTCAACTTAATAATCACGCCTGCAACTTCATGATCTGACAGAATTAAGTCAGTCATAAGACTACAATTGAGCCCAGAGTAGCAGGCTTTCAGCTGATGTGCGTGTTCGAAATATCTTCTAATGCAACAAAGCACACCTGGTTCTTATTGATACAACTGATATTGGCCATAAGATAGGAACCAAATACTGCGTAGAATGCCTTCGGGCATTTTCCATAGTCGAAATGTGCTCTAATGCAACTAACTATGCCTGACACTTCATGATGTGACAGATATCGGTCATAATATTGCAACTGACCCCTGTATGGAAGACTTCTTGGCGTTGTCTTTAGTCAAAGTATTCTCTAAAACGACAAATGACACCCAACTGTTCATGAAGTCACAGATATCGGTTATAATACTAGAACTGAAACCTTAATGCAAGACTTCTGGACGTTGTCTTTAGTCAAAGTATTCTCTAACACAACAAACGACACCCAACTATTCATGAAGTCACAGATATCGTCATAATATTGGAACTGAACCCTGTATGGAAGACTGCTGGACGTTGTCTTTAGTCAAAGTATTTTCTAAAACGACAAATGACACCGAACTGTTTATTAAGTCGCAGATATCGGTCATAATATTAGAACTGAAACCTTAATGCAAGACCTCTGGACGTTGTCTTTAGTCAATGTATTTTCTAAAACGACAAACGACATCCAACTGTTTATGAAGTCACAGATATCGGTCATAATATTAGAACTGACGCCCTAATGCTAGACTTCTGACTGTTGTCTTTAGTCAAAGTATTCTCTAAAACGACAAACGACACCAACCTGTTTATGAAGTCACAGATATAGGTCATAATATTGGAACTGAACCCTGTATGGAAGACTTCTGGACGTTGTCTTTAGTCAAAGTATTCTCTAAAATGACAAATGACACCGAACTGTTTATTAAGTCGCAGATATCGGTCATAATATTAGAACTGAAACCTTGATGCAAGACCTCTGGACGTTGTCTTTAGTCAATGTATTCTTAAAACGACAAACGACATCCAACTGTTTATGAAGTCACAGATATCGCTCATAATATTAGAACTGAAGCCCTAATGCAAGACTTCTGAATGTTGTCTTTAGTCAAAGTATTCTCTAAAACGACAAACGACACCCACCTGTTTATGAAGTCACAGATATAGGTCATAATATTGGAACTGAACCCTGTATGAAAGACTTCTGGACGTTGTCTTTAGTCAAAGTATTCTCTAAAGCGACAAGCCGCACCCAACTGTTCATGAAGTCACAGATATCGGTCATAATATTGGAACTGAACCCTGTATAGAAGGCTTTCGAATGTTGTCTGCAACCAAAATGTTCTCCAATGCAACAACCCACACCTACTCTTCATGATGTGACGGATTTAGGTCATGAGACTGTAATTGTACACTGTGCAGAGGGCTTTCGAATGATAAGCGTATCGGAAATATCCTCTAATGCAATAAACCGCACCTCGCTTTTAATGATACAACAGATACTGGTCATAGGAATGGAACTAAGCATTACATATAATGCCTTTGGGCATTTTTTGTGGTAAAAATATGCTTTAACGCAATTAACTGTACCTGAAACCTCATGATAAGACAAATATTGGTCATTGGACTGCAACTGAACCCTGTATGGAATACTTCTGGATGTTGTCTATAGTTAAAGTATTCTGTTAAACGACAAACTGCACTCAACTCTTCATGAAGTCACAGATATCGGTCATAATACTGGAACTGAACCCTGTATGGAAGGCAGTCAAAATGTTCTCCAATGCAATAAAACACACCTGACACTTCATGATGCAACAGATATTAGTGATCAGATTGGAACCAAGCACAGCGTGGAACACTTTCAGATGGTATATTTATTTATTTTCAAATACGGCAGCCCAATGTGAGGCTACTGCAGAAGTGGTGTACATATATACAAAATGAAAGCATTTAAACAGTGATATCACAGCAAGTGTGTCAACGTAAACAAATATCAGTACCCCCTGAGTGCACCCCAATAAGAAATGAGAGAAACAGAACATTAATATGATACAAGTGCCTCCAAAAAGTCAGACACACTGGTATCACGAACAAAGTCAAGTAGATCATTCCAGTGTTCGACAACTTTATTTGAACGTGTTGGAGAGCACTACAAATGACTTCTAGGCTGGACTGTCATTGCAGATCAGTGCTCTGTTGGAGGTTTCTGCACTTTGCAGCTAGTTTCAATATCTTTTAACATCTACAAAGTGCATCTGACACTTCTTGATGAGACAGAAATTGGTTTTGAGACGGCAGCCAAGCCCTGTGGCTTTCACATGTCATAAATAGTCAAAATACCCTAGAATGCAATAAAGCATGCCCAAAATTTTTGATCGGACAGATACCGGTCATAGGATTGCACCAGAGCACCATACAGAAGTTTTGGCAAGGTTCTTAACATAGCCTAACTGAATGTGCTTAAGTGCATGCATATATAGTCTAAGTTAATGTGTATACTAAAAACCTGAAAAGAAACGAAGCAGTCCTTGGAAACACATACAAAGATTCAATGTTTGAAACCATCTAATAATATCTTCAGCTCATTACAGTCTAGAGGAACAGATAAATACATGCACAGTTCTGAAAGATCTCATAAGTCACATGAGGTACTTTTTGCATTTCTTCTATACAAAGTGCAGTACAGTACTAGTGCACCTTCATTCTTTCTGTGCATACATGTGGTGACCTTCTCTTCCTACTATTGTGTCATCGTGCAGCTAATTTCAAATCAGGCGCTTCTCACAAGGTTTTCGGTTATCTGTCTAGCTGTAAACAAAACGCGTGTTATATTATAGTGAACTGTAAAACGATGGAGAAGCACCATCGTATGCCTACAGCTATGAGTATCAGAATGAACTATAAATTAAGAATGTGTATGTTAGAATGCCTCCAAACAATGTATGTGCAACTGAGCGTGGCCGAGAAGCAGAACAAGCGAGAAGTGAAATAGCAGGCAATACCAGCAGCACTTAATCATGCAACTTTCTTTTTCGATCACCACAGCAACGCACGCTCTAGTTTCTATCTTGGATATGAATGGACATGAGACTGCTGACAGCTGAATGTGTCAGCGTCGCTGGTACCCGTCACGAAATCACATCACACTGATACCAACCAGAGCACGCTTGTTAATAGCTTGGCAACACGCGAAAACGATTTGCACCGAAGCCAACGAATGTTTCAGCGTCATACAATTAGCGAATACACTTATATAAGTACGTACGATTTCACATCACCAAAATGTGCTGGCTAGTGCGAGGTTCACTTTCAGCGATGATGAATACCGATGTTGAAAACAAACACAGTGTAGATAAAAACTCCTCCGTATGCACTACGCAATGTTTTGGGCGTCGTATACGGTGTCTATGTTGCGACGGAAACTACCGTAGATCTTTTTCAGCCGATGTTCCTCGCATGTGTTGGTTCATATGAACTAGACGGTAGAGGCCTACGCTGGATCCAGATGACACCGCTCTGAATTGCCTCCGCGGTAGGCGAGGGCTCGCGCTCAAAGCTTCGAACCTCCGAAGTCTGTTCACACTTATTTTTAGCACAGAAAATCACAAATCAAAGCACAAGAACACTGACATGCTCCAGTAGTCTGTGCGATGTTTTCGCTCGGCCGACGATCGCACTCGGGACCGGTGCCGGCATTTGGTGGATTTGTCGGCGTCGCTCGAACTCGGCACGAAACCGCGTCACGCTGGTAGCACTCGCAGTCGTTCGTCGTTTCGTTGTCGTTCTAGATTACGAAGCGGTCATTCAGGAACGTTTGGAGTAGTTTTCATGCTTGCTTTCAGCACTCGGCTGTGCCTTCGAAGCGGCGGCCATTAGGCACAGCATTCGGAGTCATCGCGGCCTCTGGTTGGTTGGCGCGCGGCCTCTGGTTGGTTGGCACCACTGTACGCGTGGTGACGTAGCGTACGCGAGGCGAAATATCAAGCCCGGCTTGATCCCTCGCGCCTGCTCGCGTATGCCCCTCCGAAGCCGACGCCGAGAGGCGCATTTGACGCGTAGACGCGAGCATACGCGTGCCAGTGGTTGGCACTTTAGGGTAGTGATAATATTATCTTAGGCTCTGTTAAGAGAGCAGTGTGGGTCAGGGAGCAAACGGAGCTTAAGGATATCGTAGTTACCAGTGATATTTCTACTTGCGGACTGGTAATCTTGCATCTCTCATAGATTTGTATAACACACATTCTGCAAAATGGAACGAATGGAAATGCGCTTCCGTCGTGATTTCCTTCTGCATTGGTATGCCTTTCTACCTTTCTGTTTATCTCTTTCTCTCCCTTTTGTTTTACTCTCTTGTGAGCACAGATTATTTCAATATAAGACTGTGTGCTACTGCTGCCTACTGTAAAAGGTGTGAGACCGCAGTCGAGCGTTCCTTGTTTTTAGTCCCACACTTTCCATCAAGCTTGCATAGATGGCGAATAAAGTAATATTATATATTTATTATCATTAAATTGAAGTTGAAATCAAGAATAAGCAATGGACAAGGGCCGAGGACGTAGCGCGTCGGTGGGATAACCGCTGGTCATTAAGTATTTCTGACTGTATTCCAAGAGAATGCAAACGCGTGAGTGAGGAGACAGAAAATTAGGGGGGGGGGCGATGAGATTAAGAAATTTGCAGATATAACGTGGCAGCAGGAAGCACATGAGCAGGTTGGTAGGCACGAGGATGATAATGACAAATTAGTACATTTTAACTAATACAAATCCTTGCTAACTATGGCCCTGTCTTTTGGTTACGCCAGCTTCGCTGCTCACTCAGGCTTCTTCCCACCTAGAGCACAAAAATGCCAAAATCTTATTTAGAGAAACATGTTTATAACGCATTGAACCCTGATAAACCAAACGAGTCAACATTAGATTCAAACAAAGCAAACGCTCACCGCTATAATTCGGCGTGTCGTCCGGGAAAAGCATATTTTAGCTTTCTGCAGAATAAACAGAAGACGACTTACGCAATTGTAGAAGGACTGAAAGCTGGGCCAGTTGGGGACAGTATATTTTTTTCTAACAGAGCGCACGGCTATGCGGACACAAGAGAAGGGACAAACCGCAGCACTGAGTCGCAACTGAATAGTCACTGAAAGAAAAAAAAAAACAACGAAAGAACGCTTCAACCTTCACACCTATGTGACTACACTATAGCAAGAAAACGGCAGGTCAGCTGACATATTGAAACACTAAAACCTTGAAACACCGCACGTGTACTCTACAACAGCGGAAAATTTAAGATATCGTGCTATCTAAGAACCTAACTTTGCTATTATGTAAGGCTAAAAAACAGACGCTAATGCATGATTCACCCCTATTTTTGATATATGCTTATATAATTTTGTTTCAAGAAATAATATTCAGTTGCGAGTCAGCGCTGTGGTTTGTCTCTTCTTCTCGTGTGTCCGCGTAGTCATGCGCTGTGTTAAGACATGTTCACGTTATGCAACTGTGCCCATTACTCCTAATATGAAAGGCCTCGCCTCTTTCTATCGGTGTAGAGCGCCTGTTCCTGTGTATTACGGATCTCTGGCCGGAAATGGCCTTGCAACTGCCTTCCTTGCACTCCTGGCAATGCCAAAGAAAACAATGCCGCTCGTGGCAATGCCACATGACAAACGAAATGATTGCGCCGTTTCTATTGAATGTTATCTTATCTTATATCAACTATTCTGGTTACTCGCGATTAACTGAATTGTAAATATGTGTCCTTCAATAAGGCATCTCAGCTGCTCGTAGCGCGTCGTCCTGTGTTCTTCTGTTCTGTGTGCTGTTTCAGTCGCGCCTTTTTCAAACAACGTAGCGATACAGGATGAGCGACACAGAGGGTGCTGCGGCGAAAAGTAGATTATCACCTAACCAGGCGTGTTCGGCGGTGCCTCCGGAATCGGTTCACCTTTGAGCGGGAAATGGCGTCATGTGATGACACCATCATGTGACGTTGAAATTATGTAACGTCATAAAGACCACATAACGACGTTGAAAATATAGGCGATCAGTGACGTGATGATGTCCTCATAGGGTAACGTCATCATATTACGACGATATTTTGCATCGCTCGTGCTGACGCTGACGGCAATTTTTTTCGTGCTTTTGGGGATCGATTGATTGATTGATATGTGGGGTTTAACGTCCCAAAACCACGATATGATTATGAGAGACGCCGTAGTGGAGGGCTCCGGAAATTTAGACCACCTGGGGTTCTTTAACGTGCAGCCAAATCGGAGCACACGGGCCTACAACATTTCCGCCTCCATCGGAAATGCAGCCGCCGCAGCCGGGATTCGAACCCGCGCCCTGCGGGTCAGCAGCCGAGTACCTTAGCCACTAGACCACCGCGGTGGGGCGTGCTTTTGGGGAAGCATGTAAGACTTGTCCCTTAACGTCAGGCATTCAGTAATAATTTCGAGTTGAAAGGTATATGGGGAGTACTGGAGACTAGGAGAAGAGCATGCGAGGTGGCATCGAACATGCGAGCTTTCGGTTTGTGTCGCACTACTACCGACACGTGTGGAAGCCAGAGCCGGACCTCCTGAAAGACCACTATGTAACCCCGAACTTCAGGGTGCGAGTGTATATGGTCATCCCTTCTCTGCCAGGACACCGACGGCCCGCAATTCGGCTGCCGAACTGGCATCATTAGGGGGCCCGGAGCTGGTGCCGGGATTCTTCAAGTGCGGCTGAGGATGGGTGCCACTGTGTCGTCCCTGCTCCTGACCTTTCTACCAGCGGCGGGTATCGTCGAGCGCGGTGAGGTTCGACGGCACCATGTCGCCGGTGTCCGGTCTTCCGAAAAATTTCTGAACGTGTAGGAATCACCCAGAACTCGTGTCTGTGGAACATACTGTTTCGTGGATTACCTGCGAATCGGCAACGACTGTCTTTCACTTTCGTTTCCGTCTAATTATGCACTGTCGATCTCGCGATAAAGATTGCATTGATTTGCGATTGTCGCTGTTTATACGAGTGATGCGACACCTGGAAGACCATTGAAGCATTCCGGAAAGTAGGGACAGTGCTGTTGTATTTAAAGGTACGTTTATGTGTTTAGCCAATGAGTAGTGTTTTGACTTGCGTTGCTTTGTTACGATAGCCGCGTGCACATGAATAAGCGTTCTTGCAGTACAGTGCCGTCTGGTCGGACGGATATAGAGCTGCCTACGAACGGCTGGTACTGGGTCGAAACGTAAGTGCTCGGGTCAGAGAATCGTATTGGCCTGCTTTGTGTCTGACTCAGTGAAATCTATACCGAGACAGTCTGTGAACATCAGACCAAATTATCCATCCCACCGATAAAGTTACTGTATATGCTACCTTTAGAATAATGAGCCATATAGACGGTTTCAAGGTTGCAAGCGTTGTACCGCAAAAAACTTCCGGTCACCTCATTTACCAGCTCCTAACGTCGATACTGAAAGCACGTTTTCAAATTCTTTGCAAGAGTAAGGAAAGTCTCTCTTTCGTTTTTCACATAAAAGGAACGTGCGGAAAGTAGAAGGGAATCTTCCATAAATTTTATGTAACTCAAAAGAATACTTAATTGACTTTATTTTGCCGAAAAGGAAAGGAAACTGTTAAAAATTAGCGGGCTATTTTCCGAAGCTCTTGTTGTCCACCAATGCTATTAAGGCGCATTGGTGGACAAAACCGGATGTCATAAAAGGTCTGTGTTTGTAAACACTGAAATGTTCTTTAGGTTTCGTGAAACTGAAACACCACCTAGCGGCGCAATTAAGACATCCATAGTTTCAAACTTTGAAAAATGTTACATTTAAATATTGGCATTGAGCTATAATAATTACGCTCTTCATGCAATGAAATCATTTCTCAGCTCGCTTTTTAGTTGTTTATTCTGTCTTGTGTCGGGACGGTCGTGTCTCGTTCTGTCACAGAAAACGTGTACAATATCCCCCCTAGCTTAATGCCGGTGTTGTGAGAAGCCCTCCTTGCTGCACCAGTGTTTATTCCCATTGCTTTCGACTAAAGCAGCGATATTTTAGTGCGAGTCATTTCTTGAGGAGAACTCTATAGTCTATAGCCCAGGCCTCGCTGTGCCCTCGCGTGTTCTTGCCAAGCCTCGCGATACTTCGCAATTTCTCGCCAGAGTTTCGCTTTATTGAAAGAATGCTGCTCATTGAGTGAGCCATATACGAGCGACTACTGATGAAGAAGGTTTATACATGCGTGAAGAACGTTCTGGTTTAGCGTTTATATCGCGCATTGCACTGTGGATGGGGCTCGCGCACGTGTTTGAGCTTCTTCGTAATCACGGTATAGTGTGTCTAGCTTTTATAGTCGTATACATGCGTACTTCGGCGCAAAAGCGGGCGGAAACAACCGGCTGTGTACACACGTGGCATCATGCACGTGGCACAGACCCGGCGACTTCTGTTCTCGCTCGCTACATTTCGTGCCGATTTCGCTACATTTCGTGCCGGTTGTGCCCCCGCGATCTACGACGACAGCGCAGCCTCCAGCCGACTGGCTCGCCCTACGACATCTCCTGACGCCGACAAGAGCTCTCACCGAGTGGTGCCCCACCCTCGGACTGCTGTGACCATGTCCATCTTTCCCATCTCCTCTTTACTTCAGGATGTCGCTGTCCCTGCGCCACGCTCTCTCCTCCCCCCTCTCTCTATCTCTATACCTTTTGATTCTGTCCTTTTAATCCCTCCTTACCCCCATCCCTCGTGAGCTGCTGTTGAGGTGTCCTCCCGCTGAGAGACAGGTACGGGGCTCACTTTTCTGTTCTTTTCCTTTAAGAATCACATAAGACGACTCCTGCTCATGCGGTGTCCCGCACAGAAAAGACGCGGAACCACATATCGCTTGTGTGTGTCGTGCCTTTGGCACGAGTGGCGTCTTGTGTGTTTAAGCTGCTATACTTACCTCATGATTATGCAACGATTCGCCCCCAATAAAGTTTCATTGGCCAAGCGGTCGAGAAGAGCGGCACAGCGGGTGAAACAAGCGACAGGGCGCAGACTCGAAGACTCCTGGAACCAGGACAAACTCCGCCGTCGCGGCACATTCCTTCGTGCCGCGTCTCGTACATAACCCTCCCTCGCGTGCCTCTTCGTTTTCGTCGACGTTGGTCAGCGATGCGCGTTCTCCAACCCGTACAGCGTAACCTTGTATATTTCCATCTTTCTCGCCGTCCCACGGCTATGCGCAGTGGCCTACAAACGGACCGGTCCGTATTCTACACCCGGTGCGCACACAAACGAAAGAAGAAAGCGCCGACGACCACGAAGTCGAGAACAAGGGGAAACGCTTTTGTTGGGAGGGTTATATAGCTCGCTTTCACGGCCATGGCGCCCGTTCACGCGTCGTGTAAGTAGAACGCGTTTCTCGTTCTGACTCACCCGTCTTATCCGGATCGCTCGAGGCGTCGCGCTCATATAAGGTGCGTGCGGCATCGACGATATTAGTAAACACGCCCATGTAATTACTCGTTGCGCAGCGGCCGTATCTTTTTTGTTTCTTCTTTTTGTACACGCATAGGGGTGCCTATACGATGGCGTTTGTATGCGTGAATCATTCAAGGTAGGCAAAACCGTTTTGTGGTGTGTCGCGTTTGCGAAAGCCTGTCCAGTGGTGTCATGTATATGGACGTAGTCACGTATATTGCGCGCAAAGACACAAATGTCCCGTTTTGCTTTTCGTGATGGAGTGTAAGATTTAATGACTGTGCACGTCGTGATTGTCATGGGCGCCAAGCTATGAACTTTTTCGACGGAGAGGGAGACGAGCTGCTTTCTGGATTGTGGCATCAGGGCATGAAGGTTCATGCACGTTGACGTCGCTGCATTGACAGTGCACTTTTTTGTTGGGGTGGGCGGGGGGAGGTAGGGATGAAACGCCCCCCCTCTCCAAAATTCGAATTTAAGGGTGTCTTTCACTGAGCCCACATAAGAAAAATAGGCTCTTTTGAAGGCCTTCAACAAGAACCCCCCCCTCCCCCCGGAGAAAAGTTCCCGACTACGAGTCTGGTACGAGCACGTAAGCATCATTGTTGGCTGTTGAAGTAATTGAGGGTACCGAGAGGCAGCCCAACTTTAAAAGCAGCCAAAACACAGTTCTTCCTCCAGTAAACCACCACTGAACTAAACTGTCGGTCAATATTAGCGAGTGTACCTTCTGAGGACATAATAGTCAGGGCTACAGTCAGAAATAGAAAATGCTACACGTTTCGGCTGTAGATAATGAGCACACAGAAAGCGTGCCGCCACGTATACAAACTAAGGCCTCTCAATACGATCAGTGTCCTCAAGAACGCTAGAACGTGCCCCGTACCACGGGATGCGCCGGCATGTAGGTGAGCATATTGGCCGACTGATTTTATCTCGCCTCAAAAGATGACCATCTTTTGACTGATCAGTTCTTAGCAGCATGCGTATTACAGCTCATCTTCCCAGCTAATTGTTTTTCCACAGCCTTTATTATCTGGGGTTGTACGCGTCGAAACTGTGATATGATTATGAGCCACGCTGTAGCTGAGAGGTCCGAAAATTTCGACCACATGATGTTTTTTTTCTCAAACACACCAAAGAGAAAACCGATTTTAGTCGTACTAGTAAACGAATCAAATAACCATATCACCAGGATTAACCTGAGGAGATTCTATGTTAAAAAAACGTATAAAAAGAGATTGTTTGCGGTAGCGACGCCACCTTGATTCAAAGACAACGCACCAATCGCCACGTCGTCATAAGAGAGAATAAAATGAGGGAAAGGCAGGGATGTTAACCAGAAAACGGAGCATCACGTGATCGACAAAGAATAAAGTACATTGTCGTCTGAGCGGGCCAAAGGCTTAACATACCAAGTGTCAGATAATTTAGTTGAGCCACTATGGCCAAGAAACTAAAAGTTCACTTTGAATATTCGTGACGTCAGGTGCGAAAATTTTGGCGTAAAAATAAAAAAATGAGACTTTGATCTTCTCCTCCATTATTGATTAACTGATTGATTGATACGTGGGATTTCAAAACCGCCATACGATTATGAGAAACGCCGTAGTGGAGGGCTCCGGAAATTTCGACCTCCTGGGGTTCTCTAACGTGCACTCAAATCTGAGCACAAGGGCCTACAACATTTTTTTTGCCTCCTCTCCTCTATGAATAAACTGTGAAAGTGAAATTAACTAGGTTAGAGTTTTCAGAACGAAAGCTGTCAAAATAAACCTTCTGTTTCGTCTTAGAGTCCCATTAACGTGCACCACCATTGCGCAGAGCACGGTCCTGTCACGTTTCGCCTTCTTAAGCACACCCGCCGGGGCCGGAATCGAACCAGCGACCTCCGTGTCGATAGCCGAGCACCTTAACTACCGTACCATCGAGGAGGACTACGCACAGCCTTTGCTAACAGACGCATCCATCAACTCGTCCATTCCTCCCGGCCCTCATCCTCCGCGTAAAGGCTGCTCCGATGCGGGAAGACAATCGCACCAAACCCACAGGCCAAAGTACGAGACAAGTACAAACGATCCAACAGCCGGTATATAAAGCAATGGCGTGGGTACAGTGGACGGGTGGTGGGTTTCCTCCGTATAACGGAAATCAACCAACGCAAGAGCACTTTCGCCATCCGTTAAGAGTCTACGAGTGCGCCACACAACAACGGTGGGATACGTGGGCCAGGGATACATGGAGACCTGCAGGGATACGTGGGGGTTTCTTTCGAAACTACCCCCCCCCCCTTCTCTCTCCACACACACACACACACACACACACACACACACACACACACACACACGCACACACACACACCATACAAGTGCTCGCACTGTATAAAGCACAAGGATATCAATTGTTCTTCGGTGCTCCTTGGACAACACTGGGTCCTGGGTGTACGCGTGGACGCGAACAAAGACGAGCTGAGCCATACGAAGTCGTTGGCTGGCTTCAGACCCCCCCCCCCCCCCCTTGCTTTGGTGCGCGTAATTTTTGTGACACAGCGAACATAGAGTTACCTAGAAAGCGTTGGTAGAAGTGACTCGACTGACCCGGCATAATGGGATCGCCCCTTTCGCTTTTTTGCGATACCCACGTGGAATATACAGACACACCTGTGCTTGGTCGACGTGGGATTGCTGTGGGCCAGCGAAAACGAAAGCGGGTCGATCTCGGTCTGGGTGACCTCTGATATGCTCGAGTCTTGACTTCAGCAGTCTATTAGGGACTGTTTACATGTAGATGTATCTCGGGGTTTTCCTGTGGTCGCAGAGAGTAATACTGCGGGATACATTCAAAATCAGCGTATCGTATACCCCTGGCACGCCGCAATATTTTTTTTTCTTCGGGTGACCGGAACTCTTGATCACGGCCTTGTTCACGGCCTGTTCACGGCCTTGATCACGGCCTCTTTAAAGAAAGCATATCTTTTTTTCCGGATGTCACCATTATATCTCAGGAAGCACCAGTACCGGACGTTGAGGAGAGAGGGTGGTTCGCCCTCCTCCTCCATCGATGGACCTGCAGTTTACATAGATGGCCTAATACCCGTGCCACACGGGCATAGAAAATGACGTTCGGTAGCGAAGACATTCCGTTACCGAATGACATTTCCTTCGGCGGCACTGCTACACGTCCAAAGCGAATGAGATTTGACTTGATGATGTCGATCGCAGCACCTTCCTCGTGAGCATTGGGTGAGTAGCAATAAAAAATAAACAAGCGTTTACCAGCTTCATACACACCAGATAATAAATAAATGTATGAATAAGCATATTACGTTGCCATCAGACTTTGTTCTTTACTTTGTTTCTCGACGTTGCAACCGGCCGTGTACCTTAGGCCTAAGCTATAAGCAGATCCGCAGCGTAAAAACTAAATGACGCCTGTCGCATTTGATTTACAGCGTGTACCAGCTGAAGATAAGTTTTAAGCACTTGATTGATATGTGGGGTTTAACGTCTCAACACCACCATATGATTATGACAGACGCCGTAGCGGAGGGCTCCGGAAATTTCGACCACCTGGGGTTCTTTAACGTGCACCTAAATCTCTGAGCACACGGGCCTACAACATTTCCGCCTCCATCGGAAATGCAGCCGCCGCAGCCGGGATTCAATCCCACGACCTGCGGGTATATAAGCATCCGAGTACCTTATCCACTAGACCATTTTTAAGCACTTGTTTAAGTAATTAGTGTAAATAAAATAAGAGAAAAGTTTCCTTCCATTCGGATCAGATGTCGTTTTATACAATTACTTTATCAGCTGGGCCGTCGAGAGTACGCATTTCTTAGTCGAATGAATTCTGGCGATGGCATGGGGTGACGAATGGCATTCGGACGAATGCAATTTTCTTGATCCGTGTGGCACAGGTATCCGCGCGAATTACATTCAATCTGAAGGAATTAGGAGGTGAATGCCATTTTCTCTGTCCGTGTTGCAGAGGGAAAAGTTAGTTTTGTTTTAGCACAACGCTTATAATTACCAGTTCCGGTTTTACGTCCTAAAACCACCATATCATTATCAGAAACGCCGTTGTGACGCGCTCCGGAAATTTCGACCACCTGGTATTCCTTAACGCGCACCTGAATCTAAATACACAAGACAACAGAAAGCGTTTTTTCATCGAGGAAAAAAAAAGATAGGTTTTTTTTTCAGTCATACAGTTGAAGTGCTATCACTTCGCACGAGAACAACTGTAACCTGCCCAATGTCACGCACCTGCACCTTTGTAGCAGCATGTATCCTACATTTCATCGTTGTTCCATTAAAATTTCAAGCAGCACCTCAGCTGTCTCTTTCTATGTCTCCGTTTCGTGTATCTGCGCTACACCATGATTATCTACTGCAATGTGGTCAGCACAACCAGAGTCCTTCGATGGACTGCGGTGCAACACACCAATGGCGATCACGAGCGGCAACAAAACCACATGGTGCGTTCGTGGTGTAAACCCCGTCGTTATCAACATCGCCGAAGCTCTCGTTCCGGAGCACACTTTATTAGAGAGTTTTAGTACTGCGTACGCTGCGTACGTGGCGGCGTTGCGTACGTAAGGACGCCAGGTTCTGCGTAGTGCGCATGCGCAGACCGCAACGCGCACGTATCGCATTACGTACGCAGCCGCTACGTACGAGGTGATCGCGCCGCTCTCGCACAAGTTCGCGACAGCGCGAGACTTCGTTTTGCAAAATGGCGGCATCGAAGGCAAGCACCGACCGGCTCTGTGGCTTAAAATATGGCCATAATCTGGCTATAACACTTGGATTGGTTCACATTGGCTGTCAACAAACAACACGTGCTTCTATTTTGATCTACCAGATGGCGCAACACGCTTCTTGCTCGTTACGTACGCGGATATTACGGCGTACTATAAGCCGATTAGTGGCAAACGACGCCACGTAACGCAAGGCGCTTGCGTGATGCGTACGTAGCACCATTCCGCAGTACTAAAACTCTCTATTATTGGTTATTTCATCAGCTGCAACACGCGCGCCGTCGCGAGTGAGGTTACAGCTACTCTCCTACTAATTGTTTCCTCCTCTCAATTCTGCAGCGCATACGTTTGTCGAACCACATGTGGTTGTCGTGCTCCGATACAACGCTGCGGTATGCGTGCGTTGCGCAAACGTCCATCCGGATTAGTTCGTTAAGGAAACGAGATCTATAGAGCTGTTTCTTTGTTTTCGCGTTATTGCTGTGCCTGCACCTGACAACGTGTGTAGCTCTCTTGCACATTGTTGTAGGCCCATGTGCTCAGATTTGGGTGAACGTTAATGAACCCCAGGTGGTTGAAATTTCCGGAGCCCTCCACTACGGCGTCTCTCATAATCATATAGTGGTTTTGGGACGTTAAACCCCACATATCAATCAATCGGCTCTCTTGCACATTGCATGTGTTGCAATACTTACTGTAGATGGTTAAGTATAGTAGAGGTGTGCGAATAGCCAATTTCGTAGCCGAATATAATACACATACGAAATGAATAGCGTTTGATTGGCTTTCGAATTACCGAGTTTTAGTGGTCTAGTGGTTATAAGGTATTCGGCGGCTGACCCGCAGGTCACGGGATCAAATCCCGGCTGCGGTGGCATGCATTTTTGATGAAGGCGAAAATGCTGTAGGCCCGTTGGCTCAGATTTGGGTGCATGTTAAAAAACTCAGGAGGTCGAAATTTCGGGAGCCCTCCACTACGACGTTTCTCATTATCATATGGTGCTTTGGGGGCGTTAAACCCCACATATCTATCGATTAGTTTTCAAATAGCAAGACAAGCATTTTCAAAGCCCTAAATATCAATGTAAGCATTTGCTAAAGCGTCAAAGAATTACACAACATCTTATTCTAAACAAATATTCAGAAGCTTTAACTAAGAAATATTTTGATTACTATTAACCGATAAAAATACCCTACTGATGTAAACTGACACAAGCTCGTTTACAGCTGTCAGTGCAGAGCCTTAGAAATATTTCGTAACAGCGTGTTGAAATGAAGCAGTGACTACAGTATTCAAGATGACACTTCGTCAACAGCTTTTGCATAAAAAGTGGCATGTATACATTAAACAATACTGATGCGTCAACGTCGTCATGAATGCCATGTGATGTGATGATGCTGCAGCTTAGCCGGCACCGTTCCGGGGCACGAACGGATGGACGCGAATATGAGAAATTAATGGCTTTCACCTTAAAACAAGAAACCTTACCCACCCCCCTCTGTATGGTCGTTTCGTTCTCTTAACGTATTTTCATCAGTGCTCATAATTCCAAATCTATTCGGTGTTTTTATTATGAATAATTCAATTCGTTAATTGAAATTTTAGAATATCCAGTTACCTACTAAGCAGACAGCTAAGCTGAGAGCGTTCACTTTAAGTGTAATACCTATTCTCGTATATCCGGCAAAATAAACAGCTCGGCGAGGACAGCACCGAACTTAGATACGATACAGGTTATTTTGCTGTCCAAACAAGATGGCGGTCGTACAGAAGTGTAGAAACTCCCCGAGTTCGTCGCCAACTTAGAGAAAGACATCGCCAAGGTTTTTTTAGATGCCTATTGTAGCCAAGTCAAATTGTTTACAGGTTCGAATGCCGAAGAAGATAAAAGCACATCGATTTTGCTTGATAATTTTAGGTTTTTCTTGTTGACGAAAGGTGGCGTCCCGTCGCGGAAACGTCATGCGGACACGTTCTGTTTCTAAGCTGTCTACGTAGATCATAAAGTTTCATATGGAACACAATGACGTAGACTGTCTGCTATGGTGCCTTGAATTGGAGCACAGCCTCGTCCTTACACCACTGCGTCGAATGTCATCTGCGACAAGTCGTTTCAGGGATGTAATCTGCTTCATTAAGCCTTCACGCACGTCTATAGTACGCTTACACATGTCTGTTGTAGACGACTGCACGGGATAAGCGTCATCCGCAACATAATGTACCAGCATTGCCATTTCCATCTCGTCTACTACATTGTATGGTTCCTGGGCGCAGACGCTTATGAGCGTTCACGTATGGCCGCGCTAAACGGTTGCAATCATCTATCCGGATTGAATTGTTGTGAAACAGAGATCCAGTGGCGGTTTCTTTATTTTCGCGTCAGCTATGCGGCCTGTGGCACACAGTGCACTCTTCGCAGCGCATCACGTTCCGAGAACCGTAATCGTGTTTCGTTTTTACGCGCACACGTATCGGTGTGCATCTGACGTCAGCTTCGAGCGTCGTCTGCGACAAGTTGTCGCAGGGATGTCTGGTAGATCTCTCTTGCCACGTCACCTGTTTCCTCCCCGTTTAAATACGTTCACTCGCTGCAAACGGCTGTGCGAGTTGAGCGTCGTCTGCTACACTGTGCGTTACACTGCGCAGATGTTGAGGATGCGTCTAGAGTATAGGTTTTGGTTAAACGCGTCTACACAATTTGAACGTCGTCTCCGAGGCGCCGTCTCAGCCGTGTTACTTCTATCTCATTTGTTACATTTGATGCATTGCTTTACGAAGACGTAGTGGATACACAGGTTACGCAATGCACGTTTAGCATACGTTTTGGGCAAATAGATGCACGAGTTGAATTTCGTGTTCAAGATATTGTGCCTTATGTTCCTACTGAGTAAAATCTTCTAATTGAGAAAACAAAACCTTCAATTTGAAGCTTTACCTGCTTTTGATATCAGTTTTATTATTCCTTATCTAGGTTTTATAACTAGATTAGCATTCAACTTTTGGCTCGGGATTGATTCCGCAGTGCTCCTCGAAAAACACAGTTTGTCTATATGTGCTAGCGCATAGAAGAATCGGTTTTTTGAATACACCTGTTGGTTTACGGAGAATCATACTGGCGGGAAAATCGTTGGAAGGCGCTGCTTCAGTGCTTTGCACCGCACCCCCCTACCTCAGAAAAAGATTCGCAGACAGTTCGCTAGATAATGAAATTCAATGCAAAGCCAGTACTTCCCATAATTCCCTTGGGGATATATACCCGATTGCAGCTCCAGATTCCTCTCTAGGTATTATTGTATGAAACTCCAGCGGGTGGCTGATCAGAGCGTCGAGTATATATAAATTATTCGTCAAGTTGAACTCATGTGTACGCTTTTATACGAATAGAAAAATTAACAAAAACAAAAACAAAACAAAGACAGCAAAGGTCATCCAGCACTGCCGTGCCACTGATTTGTGCCTTCAGCAACCAGGACGAAGAACGGGTTTTACCGGTGATAGGTCACTCGAATGATCGGGTGCACGTATCCTTCGTCGTTCGGGGCATGCACTTTTACTCGGTGTCATCCGATTCCCACGCCACGGAACGCACCGAATACGAGATGAACGTTGACCACGAACAGACCAAACTACCGTTGCTTTAGCCTTGAACGCTGTATGTCTAGTTAGTCTGATCAAGCGTCTACAAATGTGCCAGAGGTCGCTAGCATTTGCGACCTTGTGTCATTCGGGGACTGCAAGAACTCCTCCACTGTTTGCACTCGTTTTTGCTGGCATCGGTGCTCATGTTAACTTAGTCGAGGCGCTCCTGCGGGCACCAGTTCCTGGTGCAAAGTCTTGAAAGATTCATACGTAAATAGAGTCAAGGGCGTGCACCGATCCTGTAACAAATTTTTCAGCATGCTAACAAGAAACGTAGCCAATTGGTGGTCGACGATCCGAAGAACACGTGAGTCAAATATTATGGCACAGCATGGTTGCATTCTCAAAGTCGGCTTAGAATAATTTTAACTTCTCTTGACAAATGATGCTATACACGGAAAAATCATTGCGTCATAGGCCCAAATAACACGCCATTGGCTGATTTGAACATGGTGTGCTCGGCTGTTACTGGGGCCGCCACAGGAGGCCGCGACAAGTCCGCGCGATCGCACAGGAATGGCGCGTGTTTGAAGAAAAAAAAAAAAAAGAGAGGGAAAGAGAGAGAGAGAGTGCACAAGGTCACGAGACGCGCGTGATGTACGTCCTTCCTCCGTGTCATCTTTTGCTGTTTTGGCTTCCGACCCTTTCGTCGGGGCGAACGAACAAAGAAAGCAATGGTAGCCTGCGACAAATCTTTGTGACTCCGCTCGAACTAGGCGGATTCAAAAAGAAAAAAAAAAACGTTTCGCGGTGGTCAAATTGTCAGGCAATAAGCTCTGTTACTGGATTCATTCCTTACGTACTTCAAAAAGTGTCACAGGACCCTTATAATAGAGCATAGTTTCGTACCCCCCCCCCCCCCCGCCCATTTGAAGCATCACATGCCAACGGATATGTCTTAATGGAGTCAAGAACTACTTTTCCAAGTAATGATCGACTGAAGTCAGCGTTGCAGTTTATTACCTAAGTGAGTCGATCCCCGCAAATATATTTTTTGAATCCGCCAAGTACGAGCCGAGTTGCCCGTATTTTAATCTTCTTTTGCCCCCAAGAACGCGCTGTAAGCTACACAGGGAGAGCTGACGAAGGGGAAGGACGCTATGCCACGCGAGATCCACGGCCATAATAAAATGCAATCTCCTTCTCACGGCATTATTCCGGCCCGCGCTAGGGTCGATACTGTGTAACTCAAGCACAATAGCCCCACCGCGGTGGTATAGTGGCTAAGGTACTCGGCTGCTGATCCGGAGGTCGCGGGTTTGAATCCCGGCTGCGGCGGCTGCATTTCCGATGGAGGCGGAAATGTTGTAGGCCCGTGTGCTCAGATTTGGGTGCACGTGAAAGAACCCGGGTGGTCGAAATTTCCGGAGCGCTCCACTACGGCGTCTGTTGTAATCATATGGTGGTTTTGGGACGTTAAACCCCACATATCTATCAATTAGGCCCACTATACAGCGTGACATTCTGGGGCAAGAAGTACATCTGATCCAAGCGCCGCTTTTGGTACATGCCAACTACCAGCCGGGAGCAGCATTCTTCTGTGTGACAGCGGCCCAGAAAGCTGTGCACTAGCCCCCTTGCAGTGCTTGAAAGCAACAGCATTGAGCGAGAGCACGTGAAACTGACGTCTGTGTGTGTGTCTTGTGAAATTCGACTTTCGTTCACTCCCCTTTTTTATTGCTTTCACTTCCTCATTTCCTTCCCCATGTGCCGGGTATCCAACTCGACGCATTCTAGTTAACCTCCAATACTTTCCCCACACTTATTCCCCCTCTATATTGCGAATAGAAGGCACCGCAGAAATTTGCAATTTTGCGCTCAGCTTGTGAGCCATTCCTTGCCGTTCACGACTGAAAGATTTGGCCGAGCTGTTCGCAGCATCGTCTGCTTTCCACTGTACGTTTTTTTTTCGCCAAGCACGAGGGGTGGTTTGTGACCCCTTTCGACAAAGGATGGACAACGATGCATAGTTGTCCCCTCTCCAACGCGACACTTTCCTCGTTCAACCATTCCCGATCTCTTGCCGCAAGGTTCGAGTTTCTCGAGGCAGAAGAACTCCACTCGAACTGTGTGCCGAGTGATCACGCGGTCACGTGCACTTCTACGCAGAGCCCGTACGCGTCTACCTCTTCTTGCCTTTCCGAGTGCCATTGTGCACCGAAGAGTTCCATTGTTCTCGCGGAAGACACCGGGAACCATTCTGACGTCTTCGACTGCGGGACACGAAAACAAAACGAAACAAAGAAATGAAACGCAGCGTAACACAAAGAGGAGATAGGTAGGTAAGGAGAAGCGATCGTGGAGGTGGAATATAATGACAGTGTCGAGGGCGAGTCGCGAGAGCTGCGGAAGGACGTTCACTTTCGAGGATCAACCGTCCAGAACGTACCGACGAAAGTGCGTGAAAGCCGAGACGAGCGTACGAAGCCAACGGAAGTCATTGTCTCCCTTTCAAGCTAATTATACACGAGAGCAAAAGAAGGCAACCGGCGTAGGCACAAACGTGGAAGGCTGCAGCGAGAGCAGCAGGAAAACAATGTCCACTTCATCCCAGATATGGCGCGAGTGACTATATAAAGCGGTATACGAAGGATATATCTAAGCGCTATGACTTCATCGTCTGATGACGACTGAGCCGTCGATGCCTCAGCGTGGGACTTAGCGTCTGTGGCACGTGTCCATGCAATCGTTCGACTATGTGGGCGTTGTGGTGAGGAGGTGTGTTATGAGTCCCTAGACATTTCCCTAGGGGGAAGAAACGCTATTGGTATTTTTTTTTATTTATTTGCAAATACCCCAGGCACTACTCGGGCCCAAGCAGAAGTGGAAATATTAATAAAAACAATACCAACAATAAATCCTAGAACTATCGACAACTTAAGTAGTAAAGCACAATCAACAAACAAAAGAAAATAAACAAATAAATATGCTTCGGAATAACAAACACACAACGTTATAAATGATAAAATATGCACGTACAATATTTCCACACATAAGATGAACACAGATGACACCCGTTATGCCCGCAACGCCTGCAGCACCTGCAAACGTCATTCTTAAACTCCATGCTATCGCAATCTGCTGTTTAAGGCGAAGCTCAAGCGTTTTTCATACTCTTATGCGAATAAAAGTTTATCCAATCCAATCGTGATCGCCTAGTGATTCATCCTACGTGACAGAGGGGTACACGGACGGACACCAGCAGTTGTCTCGTTGAGTCGACGCAGAGATACTCCGAACTCCATACTCTGAACTCCGTTCACGGCATACACTCGCACAATCTCCGAACCGACTCTTTACAATACCACGGATACCAGTATAGCGCATACAATTTCGAAACATTTGCATAAACGATGTAAACCGAGTGTAAGGTGTCTTCAAAACGTTTGTCTTGCGCTACGTGAGCCAGCAGTGTTAATAAAATACCGTAAAGAAAATGAGCGGAGTGCCCAGAGTAACTTTAGTGGCTATACATATGACTTAGTATTGCAACGCGTGCGAGTGATTGCGATCGCCTCTACAGTTATCTTCAACGCAAGTAGCTCTTCCATAGTAGAGTACCAAGTACTCTAAATCGTTACCGCCTTCTTCTAATCCCCCCCATGCCGTCATTTTAAAGCTGCAGTTCGTTCATAGGATACACACAGGCCCACGGTACGGCTTTTTGATCTCCCATAGTACAGCGCCATATACTTTTTTCTAAATCGCTATCAACTTTTTCTAAACGCACATGTGACATATTTCCATCCGTGCTCTAATGAGCCGGTCAACAGGCTCCGACTTTTTCTCACATCCTCCAAACAAGCTCGCGCGTCTTTCCTATATCGCCTGACCAACCTCCTACCACGCGCGGTGACGTCATTTCGGCGAGGTGACGCAGCACGTCAATTGGTCTACACCAGGTCTCAACGAACAATAATGAAGTCAACGTCACAATGCATGAATAATTTTGTCACAACGCATAAAATGACGCTTTCATTTTATGCGTTGATTATAGACCATGTCACTGAAGTATGAATTGCCATTTTCGCAAACATATCTAGCAAGCAAATCTCATGTTGAGTTGTTGATGTCAACCATTTATGATATAATATTTTTTTTGAAGCATAGAGATATAATTTGAGTGATATGTGTGGTTTAACGTCCCAAAACCACAATATAATTATGTGAGCTATAGACGCCTGACCAACCTCCTACCACGCACGGTGACGTCAACTCGGCGAGGTGACGCAGCACGTCAGTTGGTCTACACCAAGTCTCGACGAACAATAATGAAGTCAACGTCACAATGCATAAACAATATCGTTGCAAGGCATAAAATGACGCCTTCGCGTCATTTTATGCGTTGATTATTGACCATTTAACTGAAGTATGGATTGCCATTTTCGCAAACATATCTAGCAAGCAAATCTCATGTTGAGTTGTTGACGTCAACCGCTTATGATATAACATTTTTTTTCGAAGCATACACATATGATTTGATTGAGATGTGTCGTTTAACGTCCCAAAGCCCCTGTATGATTATGAGAGACGCCCTAGTGGAGGGCTCCGGAAATTTCGACCACCTGGGGTTCTTCAACGTGCACCCAAATCTGAGCACACGGGCCTACATCATTTCCGCCTCCGTCGGAAATGCAGCCGCCGCAGCCGGGATTCGATATCGCGACCTGCGGGTCAACAGCCGAGTACCTTAGCCACTAGACCCCCGCGGCGGAGCGCCACATAGACATCTGCTTGTAGCTATCTCATTCTGCAGCAAACAGTGCTATGCGTCGCGTTACGTTATTTAGGCAGTTGCGATAACAGAGCATTTAGCGCTCTACGGTCGGCTACAACAACGACGACGACAACAACAACAATGACGACAATTCATGTCATCCATCGGTGTGTTCATGTCTTTCAAGCATGTTCATAAATGCACCATTTCATAAATATTTTTATTTGAGAGTAAACCACATGCTCAAAAGACCGCGGATTATGTGATACTGACTGGGATAGTCGCTAGTGCTCTTGGTCTCTCTGCGTTGTTTCCTGCTGTCACGAATTAGTGTCATGAAGGGTTTCGCTCGCATAGCGAAACTGCGTGGTCACTCGGTTCATAAGTCATTCATTGTCGGTGACAAAGAGGCCGTTACGAAACGCGTTGCGTTGCGAGTTGTCCAGCCGGCTGTGTCAACAACCCCGTGCGACTAGACAAACAAGAGGGATTCGTTCACCTGGGTTGCTCCGCTGTTGTTGCTTCACCTGAGTTGCTTTCACGTTTTCTTTATTTTTTTTTTTTACTGGAACTACTTGGCGCGAGTAGCAAAGACCGTAGTACGAAAGAGGCGAAGCCATGCCAAGGACGTGAACGACCCGGCTTCAACAGCCGCTTTCCTCTCTCCTACCTCCTCCCCAAACCACGCTGAACTTATTTTTCTTGATGACACGCTTGTGCAAACTCAGTTTCTGTGTATACCAACTTGCCAAGTTTCGTGCAGTAAAGGAAATGCTTTTCTTCGTTTCTAGCTTTAAATAGGAGCGATTTATTTTTTCGACGGGCTTCCTTCCTTTGATTCATTATTCACTGCACAGCACTAGACAAAGGCGAAGGAGAGACCACAACAACATGACTCTCGACTGTAAACTCTCGACTGTGAAAAATCTAACCCTACCCTAAGGAGTGTTTGACAGCTTTTGGAAAAAAATCAACAACGGTATCCTTATTTTAAAGAGAACGAAACGTCGCAGGCGCGTCGTCAGTGATCACCACACCGCTATTGGGCCCTCCGCTATAGCGGCATATAGTCCTCTCATGGTCAAGAAGTCCCTGCCGCAGAGGTCTATTCACAAATACCGTCTCTGCAGCTTAATCCAGAGCGTCTGGTTAGTCAGCAATAGTCAGTGGCGTGGCAAGGTGGCGCCACACCGGGCCAGTGCCCCTCCCCGATTTTTTTTTCGCCATGGCATACAGGGCGAAAAAAAATTCACCATTTTAATGGGTGCCTCTTCCAAAAGCACGAACATGTCCCCCCCCCCCCCCCCCTATTCTGCCTATGCCCCTAGCATTAGTTACTCCTTGGCGGTAGGTAGCAAGGCCCAGTTTGGGACAAAAGAGACCTTTGATCAGCGTGTTCCGAAGGAAGCAATGCATGGAACTCGGGTGGTCACGTGATGCGCATCCAGATAAACGGCCTTTAAGGGTCCGCAGTGTTCGTATAGGAGGCGGCTTTGAAATTGGGCGGCATGGCGATTGACAGGACGCGCAGTATCTATTTTGCAAGGCACGAGGACCCTTCGGATTCCTTGGTAGTGGGCGTACAGCTGGGGAGGCGTAGCTGGGGGACCGACGTGTTCTTCAGGGGTTGCGAAACGACAGTGGGAGATAAGTATTTTGCATGCTTTGAGCGTGTCTTTATTTATTGAGGCAAAAAAAGTGCATTTGCATGCTTTTAGCGTGTCTTAATTTATTTAGGTACTGTAGCTAAATACATCGTACTGATCTTCGGTCAGTCACTTGGTTTCCTCTTTTGTTTTTCGGTGACCACGTGAGCCTACACGAAAGTATGTCTTAAGAACAACAATAGAAAGATGGACACGCCCGTGATAGGAATAAGAGATGTTTAGAGCATTGGTGGCAGAAAAGTTCAAATAAATAACAAAAATAAATAGTTTGCAGTGGGAAATCGGCCGTAAGGGAGTAGAGATCGAACAGGACTTTTAAAAGAAGAAAAAAAAATTTTTCGAGCCTCGTGGCACCGATGTGACTACTCAGTTATAGAGGGGAAGTTCATATCCATCCATCTCGTGTCTTTTCGACTGCGGAGATAAATTTTTGAAAACGAATTCAGTATAATTTGCGTCGCAGGTGACTCCTTTGGCTGTTGGTACAGAACACAGTGCGAAAACAGTTCAGGGGTGGGGGGTGGGGGTGGGGGTGGAGAAGCTGAAGCCTTATAACCTCCCCAACCCTCTGCCTACGCCCCTGGTCCACTGTACCAAATTGGTGAGACGATGGAGCACGAGCTCGACATTTCGCACGTGGCACGCAGCCACTGAGCAATAAAGGATATGTAATTAAAGGCCTCATTGCAGGTCCACGACGCGATACGACATTTATAGCCCCCCCCCCCGCGGAGGGTGTAAGAACCACTTGGCCCTTTGCGCAGAACGCCTCCATTAAGACGTAAACGAGGTTATACGCCATGGGCGAGTTCTCGCTTGTGTCGCTGCGGTGGCGTACAGTGCGCGAAGTGTATATGCGTGGTGCGCCTCCGTTGACTCATTGACTTCATTTCTGGAGCGGGGTCATGTATGTGCCAGCTCCCACATGCAACGCGAGTGAATCGGAGTCCAGTCGACACCGGAGGCGTTTCGAGATTGGCGATTCTTTCGCTAGGGGGCGATTCATGTCGATGGGATATCATGGCGCGAAACTGCGTGCTATATCGGTTCATTCATAGTCACGTGGGCTGCCTTCTTTTCTCCGTCAGGTACGAAGCCAGGGGGAGAAGGAAAAGGCTAGAGTCCCCCTTCCCCTCCTGGAAGTTGAGTTCGGATGAAGGGGAGTGTTTTATCTATAATAATTAAGGAAAATAGAGGTTTTTCAATGTCTTCAAAAAAATGCCCCCCCTCCCTATATTCCTAGCTACGGGCCTGGTCCGGGCAGCGGTCCCGAAGGCAGTATATACGCCCTGGACGTAGTTTTATCGCCGTACTATGTACCTGGCTTTGGTGTCAATCTTTGAGAGGCTATAAGTAGCACCGTAGCATGGTGTATAGTAAGCGAAAGTGCCACATAGGCGGGCGCATGAGGGGCAGGGCAAGATGGTGGTGGTGGGAAGGCCAGCCGTGTATGCTGAAACGAAAGTTTCGCGCACTCTTCAGACAGACGCTTCAACCCCATAGGGCCCCACGTGATGTTAAAATATGGGGCCCACCATATGCGTGCGCAGCATTATTCACCAGGACAATTATGCGCACGCATATGTGGCCGCCCCCTCCATTGGTCGAAAAGAATAAGCAGCTCTGAAATGAATGTAGAGGTGACAAGTGAGGCAACCACACCTGTTTTGAACGTACGACGACCTGCCTTCAGTACCAGGCTTTCTGACGGTGTTGGTCGGAAGTACACAGTTCTTGAAACGTGACATCAGGATCCCTCGGACGCCATTAGTGGCAATGACATGTGTGGCCGTAGTCTTGCGCATTCAACATCGACGTGGCGGCTCCTATCGAGTAAAGGTACGGGAAAGACTTGGTGCCTCCGCTCCCCTCATGATTAGGAGGGGTGCTACTACCCTCCTGCTCTGTCTACCCTGCACGCACTCCGACGGGGGTGACCTTATGAACACGAGGTCCACCCGGCCGAATACTTTCTGCAGCTGGGAGAAGTGTGAAGTACGAGAGAGCACGAAAGCACGGAAAAAAACCAAGGCAAGTAGGACTCCTAGATGAAGCAATACGTCGGGGCTTACGTATGACAAATCACACATATGAAATACATGTATGAAATCATACATATAACAGTGGGACAGCTTATTTCGCAACTGTGTTAGTGACGGCGAGCCGCCCCAGATTACAAAGAACATCCGACCTCCTGCCTTATCACTCCGTTTTACTCCGTGACGCCGCGGAAGGAACATCGTATGTATCCAGGTTGTTTCATAGCCAAAAAAGGCATCTTTTTTTTTTACGTTTCCAGATTACAGAAAGATAGCACAATCCCTCAGAGTCAATGCCCAACCGAAGTTCCTGGTTGATTATACAGCACTGAACGAGCTCTGTGATACCCGTCTATCGAGTCCACCGGCTACAGTTCGTCGATTGCTGTATGTGCTGTAAAGTAAGAAACAAGACCACCAGCCAACCGGCCAAGCTGAAACAGACTACGGCGGCGTTTGTCGCCCAGTTAATCCCGACGTTTTACCCAAGTCTTCTTCAGTGATTGGTTACATATCTCCAGACGTTTTGACAGGTTTGCTGCCCGTGTGTTTCTTGCTTCCTTTTTAGAAAAGAATGCAATTTAAAGGCTCGTTTTGCTTTGTTGGGCAAATATTATCGAGATCTAGTAGACGATAATGGCCACGAAAACATAGGAAATGTTATTAGTAGTAATTATGATATGAATGCAAAGAGAGTAAAATGGGGAGAAAGATTATTTGCTGCTGGCAGACACCGAACATGCAACCTTCTAATTGCTTTCGAACCTCCTTCATTTTCGCAGGCGTGCGTACGAAGGGGGCCGGGGTAGGGGCGGCCGTCCCCCTTTGTCACCCATGAGGGGGGGGGGGGGGTCGCAAAATCTGCCCAATTTGCGGACATAATAGAGGAGAGGGTGCTTTGACAAATCTTCACCCCTCCCCACCCCCTCCCATTCCCCCTGAACGAGAACTCTGTGCACGCCTATGTTCATTCTTAAGGGACTATGACTGAGAGTTGCCCAATTTCTGTGTCACAGATGTTTCGACCCACGCACGGCTTTTACAGGCGGTGAATGGTGGCGCTTGCCTAATTTTTGTGGCGACGTAGGAGCTTTTGCGTACATTAGGACGGACGCAATTCGCTTTAGTCAAGCCATACACGATACAGCTTTAATGTAAAATTATTGATGAATCTTAGGCGATAACTAATAGGTATAGCGCGTTATGTTAACGTTAATTTGACGAAAGCCTGACATATTTAGCAGTTTATTTTTGAAGAAAACATTTTTCCCATATCAAAAATGTAACCCTATCTCACAGAGTGTTTGGACGCCTTCGATAAAGACCCGTTATCTGTCCTCGCAACCCCTTCCGTACCATTTCGCTGGTGTCGCCGCGCGTCGAACGTCAACGTCCTCGTAGCGTCGAGGATTGCGCCACGAGTGGGAAACCGATGCACACACAAGTCATCTCATTCAAGTGGGTGCCCTCGCAAGTATATATCTAAGTATGTCCATTCGCAGTAATGCAGAGGTCTTGTTGCCCATCTACAGCTTACTCCCGCGCCTCCTATACGCTTTACGCGTTGCAGTGGTAAGCATCATTGTTCCTGCATAGAAGGGTAAATAAGCTGACTGATTGACTTCGCGTCAATCACCATTAATGTGAGTGAACTATGTGACTCTGGGCGCGTCGATCTAACTAATCTGCACATCTGAGCCACGTAACACCTCTCGTACACAGGTAATCAGTAACATTTGCTTCGGTTTACTAATCTCTGCGGGTGGTTATACCCATAAAATAACTACAATGTTCGACCCGAGAACTGTGGCGTGCCTACCACTCATTCGTGCTTAAAGAGTCGTGCGAAGCAGCATCCGTTCAGACCATTGGCACTTTTTCGTCGCTAATCTGAGTAATACGTATGTTGCGATCTAGAAGTTTGTCGGCCCTTTTTAAACGTTTGAACTAGGTCTAACGACGAAATGTTCGCTAAAATTTGGAAGGAAGTTCAAGTTCTCGACCAAAAATCGGCTATACGTGAATACGCGTCAGTATAGTAAAATAACTTCATCATCATCATCATCGTCGTCGTCGTCATCATCATCATCAAACTCAATTACGCGGCAGTCGTTTGACGTGACCGAAATGAGTGATTGCGATTGGATATAACGCTTAAGGAGATTATTCCTTGGTGGTATAGCAAGGAGTGTCGGCGTAGCTTGTGTTTATTGATATGGCATCAGCAGAATGTGGCCCTCGAGTCATTACTTGACTTTTTCATATAACCGTTAAACTGTGCACCACTCTGTCTTGTACAATGGCATCATCCGCATCCTCTTCTTTATATGAGGAACTTGTTCAAACTTGTTCGTGTTTATCTCTACATATGTATAGAGTAACAGTGGTAACGAAAAAAAAAAAGAAGAAGAAACCTTTTTGTCCATTGGCAACAAGCTAATGCAATATTTATATTTGTGTCTTCTTGTATTCATCTGTATATTTATTTGTCTTGTGGTTCGCTATTTCTTTCTGCGGTGAAAACACGCTTGAATAGTTCAATACTAGCCTCCAGCGGGGAAAATTCGGTGGTGTCCATTTTTATATCAAGGATACAACGTCGCACAAGTCATAGCGCGCCAGCCACTTGTGATTTATAAATGCGGGAGCGTAGCAGTAAACTAGGGAGAGGCCTACAAATTAGAATAATGATTGCTCTTGCGTTGCAGAGAGACGCGTCGAATTACGCCACGGCTGTTTTTTTAGAGCGCGTATAGGAAGCGAGGCCAGGCCGTTGGTTGCGTGAATTATGCGGCATGAGTACTGCGGCAGTGGCATGCGTAAGCGGATAATGTCATTGAAAGTGGAACGGGTTCACTACGGAAACTGGGGGAAGTTCAAGTAGGGGAAGTCCGTATACGGGTGGATTCTTCGTATAGACGATTTTATGGGTTTCCGACTTGAGCAACGTTTACGAACACTATACACATAAAACAAAGTCGGTCGCTTTTACTTTTACAATGTAACCTCCGTTTATGTCTCCGGTTTCAGTTTATTGGCAATTTGCTCTTCAATGTGGCCCTTTCGACATGTCTTGCACAGCTATAAAAATAACATGCGCTGCTCTACGTCCTGAAACCACGATGTGATAGAGGGCTCCGGAAACCTTGACCATCTGATATTCGTTAACGCGCAACAACATCGCACAGTACCATGGCCAAAGCCATTTTGCATTCACCAAAATGCAACCGCCATGGCGGGGTTTCGAACCCGCACTTTCTGAACAGTGGGGGTCCCCTAACTACACTTCCACCTTTGCTTTTCACAGCTGCGTCCTAACATTGTAGGGTCTTCCAAAAAAATAGTCAGAAATTTTGTCAGCATGCGTGCGTGGACAGCATCCTTCACTTCATCGATCAGCAGATTTTTTTTGTCTTGTTTTAGAGCACAGGACGTTCTGCAGCCTTAATGTGAGGTAGTAGGCACTGCATGCTAGCTATGATCTCTATGTTATGTGATCGATCTCCTTCAAGCCTCAAAACTTCGCTGCAGCATTTGCAACGCTCGCCATGTCAATAGGAGCGCTGTGGTGACGGCAGCGGACGCCATGATGAAAATCCAGATGGACTAAAACGCGTTCTTGGGCTAGTTGGTGCGTGGTATAATATACAAATATTGGAGGCATGAAGGAATGGGGACAAGAAATGACAGGACTATATATGATTAAAACTATCGCGTCTTGCAGTTCACATATAAGAACTGAACGACAATTTCAAATCATACGCAGGCACCCTAATATTCGATTTAACGAAGTGATTACCACGCTAGAATTATTTCGGTAAATCGAGAAGTTCGTAAAATCGAAAAAAAAAAGAATTTTCTTTGTGTCTCTAAATCTATTTATCACGAAGCCCAGCTGGAACAACCAATAGATAAGATTGCTCGCTGGCACCGGCCTTCATCTAAAACACGCCGAGTCACAAACAAACGGATGACAATTCGCGAGCTATGTGCGAGAGTAGAGATACATTACAACCCTCAAGACATTCAATTAAGCTCGCTGCTTTGTAGCTACGCCTGCTATCTCTTTCTTTACTCTCTCATTTTTGGAAAATCATCTTTAGTATGGGTTTTCTGCCCAGCTTCTTTCGTGGTTTCGGGCAGCTGAAGACATTGAGCCCTATA
The DNA here is from genome assembly GCF_043290135.1 of Rhipicephalus microplus. Lineage (NCBI taxonomy): Eukaryota > Metazoa > Arthropoda > Arachnida > Ixodida > Ixodidae > Rhipicephalus > Rhipicephalus microplus. The sequence goes on along the minus strand of NC_134706.1, from coordinate 26,428,198 downwards.
CATCGGCGCCTGTCAGGTAATCGAAATTTCTTCGTTAGATCGGACACCTCGTGAAATCGCGTTTCTTTATATCAAGTTTTAACTGTATAGATGGTGCTATGCTGCAGACGCAACCGTTTTGAAATCGCCCTGAGTTTGAGATGTCAGTCCCGACACTTGAGGAACCTTCCGTATAGTAATTTCTCACGCCTCCCACCCTCACGCAGGACACGACCACACTCGGCCTAAAGAGTGGACACCTGTTCCTGCTGACAAGGACGTAGCTGCCGCGACATGGACTCCGGCTCCAACTACACGTGCAGCGACGGACTGCTGCTGCCCTTCCTGGACGAGTCCAGCTGGTCGCGGGGCGGCCGCTCGTTCGTCTACCTGCTCGGCCTGATCTACTGCTTCCTGGGCGTCGCCATCATCGCGGACGTCTTCATGTGCGCCATCGAGCGCATCACTTCCAAGACGCGACGCCTGACCCTGTCGGCCCAGGTGCCCGGTGGCCAGCCGGACATCATAGAGGTCAAGGTGTGGAACGAGACCGTGGCCAACCTGACCCTCATGGCGCTCGGGTCGAGCGCGCCCGAGATACTGCTGGCCATCATCGAAATAGTGGGCAGCGGGTACGCCTTTCTTTGGAAATTCTTTAGGCATGCGGGACACTTGCGTGGCACTTCCTGCTGTGAGTGCGTGGTGTTATGTGCCATTTTTCTCCCTCATTCCTTTTCATATTGCAATCTCTCCCATCGTTTTCCCGTGTGTACAGAATAGTGAACAGGATGACCTGAATTGGCTGATCTCTTTGACTTTCCAGCTCTGCTATTGCTTCATGTGTGCATATGTTGATTGATTTGCTACGAGCTCGTAAAAAATGAAAGAAAGAACGAGGTCACGTGCTATGGCATGCCAGTTGGCAAAAAAAAAAAATAGTTCTACGCGCGCTGTCATTGCTACAAGCGACGATAGCCAATAGTCCCAGTTATATATGCAAAAAATGCTGCAGGGGTGGTAGTTTTCACAAAACTTCCACCCATGCCCCCATTCGCTCTCCCTTCATATAGGAACACAACAGGACAGACGTTTGAACTAGTTGGTTAGGTACATTCGATGAAGCTACGGCGCTGAAAGCGCAGGGACTAACGAACATGGCAGCGCATCTTAGGCCGACTGGCAGACCAGGACCATCTTTTTTTTTTCCTTCTGAGTCGGTGCACTGATCCCCCCCCCCCCTTCCTTAACTAAAATTCCTGAACTAAAATCTGGAACTAAAATTCACAACACAAACACAAAACAAGCCACACATAGGAAAGAAACGACGTGCACGAGCGCTGACCATCAACTGCTTTCTTCATTTCTCAATGCATGTTTATGTCCAAGGTAGTTTTACCACGCATGCGTACACAAAAGACGTTTCAGACTTCTTTTCTGTGTTCCCGTCTTTTTTTTTTTGCGTGCACCAGCCTAATTATCTCGAAATATGAACCAATCCTCACTGCTGCAAGTTTCACAGAAGTTTAAGACAAGTGAAACAGTGATGTAAAGGGATGCCCAGCCATCTTGAACGGGTGCTGCGTTCATACTTGTAAACATTGTGGATCAAAAAAGAAATATTACGCATATCTGAGGCGCAACATCAATAAGTAAGTATTAGATGATGTGTTTTTTACTAGGAAGTACATAAACACGTAAATATAAAGACCCTAGTATTTATAATTACCTGTGGTGATCTTTTTTTCTCTTTCCTAATTCTAGTACTTCTTGCGCTGCTCTGAAAATGCGACGCTTTGCACGAAAAAAAAACCTCTGCCAATGATATGGTGCTACCACCTGGCAGGCCGAAAATGGTACGAGAACAGCATGACGAGTGGCTGCAGATGAGACCAAGACTCATGCAGCGCCCCCAGACTAAAGAATATCGTCTATCGACGACATTTGCAGTGATGTGCGCAGATACGCGGCCAATTTTTTTTTTCATTAGCACCGATGATCTTGCTTCACTGCGTATTAAGCTATGAGTTCGATTTTTACTAAACTAAAAAGTTAAAGTACGCCATGAGTTCATTTCGTACACAGAACAGGCCACCAAAATGTGAGAAACAGGTGTGTCTAAGCCACTTTGGTGTGCAGAACCTTTACCATCTCCATTATTTACGTAGGTTCGTGGCGGGTGACCTGGGACCCGGAACTATCGTCGGCTCGGCGGCATTCAACTTGCTCGTCATCACCGCCGTCTGCGTGATATCGATTCCCGCCAACGAAGTTCGAACCATACGTATGATTAAGGTAGGAACGACGCCTAAATCTTGAACGCATGCAGTATCTATTCGTTTTACCGTCAGCCCCAAGTGTCATTACCAAAAACAAGAAAAAAATCAGTGATTATAGTTAATTCATACAATTGAAACTCGTGTATTGAAATGTTAGGTAATACTTTTACGTACTATGTTAGTTAAAAAATCGCGAAACAAATTTGTACATTGTTATTTATTCATCAAAAAACCTAATCATAGAATGCTCGCTAATGCATCAGGGAGCATGTTACCTCAATATATGAAGCCAACCTCTCCGTGGTTAAATTAATATCGAGAGATACGGCCAGTAATATTATTCTTAATGGTGGTAGGAGCAACGAGGGCACTCTTGTTTCTGTTTTTTTTAAGCGCTTCCAGTCGAGTATTCACTTCCGGCTTTCCCAATATTCCGAAATTTTCTTGATTGATGTTCCAGTCAAGATTTGCCTCAGATGAATATGATATCGAAGACTGAATTTACTTGAAATAATAGCTAATTACCTATCAGTATAGTCAAGACAAATAATTATACATGTTTACTGAAAGAGCTGACGCCTTTCTTGCAAGCAGGTGCAATCATCGTGGCACCCGGCAGGGCAGATCTAAACCAAGCACTTCCATTTTGGTAGTGCATTTTGGTAGTCCATTTCGGTAGTCCATTTTGGTAGTGCAAAATAACGCAATGTTAACACGAGGAATACACGACGGCACAAAAACGCCGAGCTGCGTGACCCTATACCACCCAAACCAAAGATTAGGGTCACCGATTTTTTTTTTTTAGATGTGCCGTATACTCTGACACCCTGCCAGCTTTCAGTAGCCGAGCAGGCTGCCACTGTCTGTGTGGTTGACTCAAAAGGCCGCCATCACTGGGTTCTACAAAGCCCGCAATGGCGTCTCTAGCATTTCGCGAACTGCAACAGGAGGTGCCCGATTGTCACGCTGCAGTGACAGGAAGGGTCTTCTGACCAATGGCGCCTTCTAACGTACACTTAAATCGAAGGCTGTCATGTTTACCGAATGCACTCTGTCCAGAGACAATTTGGGTGGCCGCGGAAACAGGTCACAAGCGCCATGTCTTGATACGATTCATACGGCAACACGGTGTGATAAGGCCGCTCTAAAATAGGGCGCCAGTTGGCTTATACATGCCTTGCTTTGCTTAATTTTATTTCTGCCGAACACTAGAACGTGGCCTGCTGGACTCAGTGGGCTAATCTAGGTATTGCAGAACGGTTTCACTCCATTGAGTTTTCTAATGGCGGCAATTTTGAACCAATCAGAGAAGATGAAGAAGTCTTTTGCACTGACAAGATGGTGGAATTGAAAATATACAGAGTAGAGACACAAGTGTCCCACACCCAGTATATAGGTTTTAGCACAGAAGTGCGCGATAAGTGAACTCTACCGGGCCCCAGAACCCAAAGTGGCGGCATGTCTCACGTTTTGCTTGACATTGGCGTAAAAAAATACAACTATCACTGCCTGTTTGTTTGACAGAAAAAAAAAGTCTATTAAAGCCATTGGTAAAATTGCTTATAAGAAGAGCATGGAATAACACAGGAACGAACAGTCAATTCTAAACATAAATACGTTAAAGACCCTACAGTTGGCCCTTGAGACATGTCACTTGCTTGATAATGTCCTTGCAGTTTCATTCACCTTACAGAACCATACCTCATAGAGTTCGATATGTTATTGAAACAGCAGTATCAGTAATGAGCAGGATTCACAAACACTCCACTACCAGATTACGACACCCTTGAACTGTGACAAGTTCGGAGAAATAGTAACGATGTACCTCGAAAAATAATAGAGGAAAAAAAGGTAGCTACTTCTTTCACAGTTTACTAAAACTTATGGCAATCAATAGGAACGCGTCTCTATCGTGCAAAGCCTCGTGTATATTAAATTTTTATTTGCGCATAATAATGCGGGTGTAGAACAGCGACACGAAGCCTGCAAGTTTATGTTTTCTGGCAATATGTACTTCTATTTGGTGTAAGCATTCAATACTGTATATACTTGTGCTTTTGTTTTTTACCTGCGTTTTGTTAATGGTGTTTCGAATCTAAGTCGCTTTCATCGATATCTCCAGTGCTTGTGTGCCAATTGTCGTTTCACGCAGGAGCAGCAAGTGAGAGGTTAATGCATTTTGTCCTCTCTTTCCTAAGTGTAACTTCGCATACATGAGTGAAATTGTGCTAATGTCAATTCAGTTCAAAGGCTACGTGTTGAGCCGACACTGGGAGCTTGACAGAGCATTCATTTTTTCGAAGCTGGTCGCGTCACGTTAACGCTATTTCTTAAGTAATGCTTCCTCCATGCTTGAGTATTCGTTCTGCGCGAATATTGAAGTAGTCGCGCAAACGACGCAACAATGGTTTCCCTCGTGCCGCCAATCGGGAGGTTGTATGGCTTGCACGTCTGGAGGCCGCAACTCAATCGAGGGTCGCGTTTGAGTGATATACTCGCGGATTGCGTGACTCCCGCTTTCGCGACGAATGGCTGCTTTTGGGAATGAAAGCTGGCGGAGACCCAACAACGGCTGCGAGGGAATGTTAGATGCGTCACTTAGCCAAGTCCGCCAAGAACCGAGAACGTGTTTTCATAAACAGGCCATTCAGACATACGTTAGGACTAACAGGCAAGAAAGCCAGGGAAAGTTTAAGGAATGACATTTGGGGTAATTTTGATGTAAATGTGATCAAAGCGGAGGATCGCCACTGCTGTTGCTCAGTTTGTTTAAAGCATCGGACGCGTTATTCGAAGATCGCAGGTTTGGTTCCTGTCAGTGACAAGTCGTCTTTTTGCCCAATTTAATTTATTCACATTTACGTCACAATTACTTCTAATAACACGTAATGTAATTCGCTTGTATTTATTGTAAGCTCCAATGAATATTGTGCTTGACAAACGAAAAACGAGCCCCTAAATTTCCCCATTTGCTTCATTCAAACTTAGAGCATCTTATGAACACACCAGGTGGAAATCTGAAAGAAGGGGAGTAGTCCGATGAGATCGTTTTCCGAGTATACAGAGCTAATGAAGTCGACAGACAGTTAAGACAAGGACAGCTTAGGAGACATTATTCGTGGCTTCTTAACTACAGTGTAATTATCATAACTTAATTTAAAAGAAGTTCAAGCGGGGGATGAATGTACTCGTAATTTGAAATTGTGATCTTGGATTCCACCTAAGGAAAGTTATTTTTTCGTCCACTCTTATTCTTTTCGATTTAGGTGAGATATAATACACTAAAGTTAAGAAACCTGTAGTAATATTTTGAAGGCCGACATATAGGACAGGGATGCGTGTGGCTGGGTAAAAATTATTTGAATAAAAGCAGCTCTAAATGCATTTTCTGTCGATAGTTTTTAATATTAAAATAAAGGTTGGCCCTACATTTCGGGACCTATTCAGTCCCTTCGTCAGAGCGTGATTTTTAGGGCTCCTCCAAGACCTTATGAAAAGTTTATAAGTTAGTCATAATTTTTCTGATATGATCAGTCATTTATGTTGGTCATACTTTCATGTTATGTTATGCCATGTTTGAAGTAAATTCCATTAGCGATATGGTTTGGAGAGCAGGAAGTCGTCGGTAGATAGGTAGATAGATCGATAGATAGATAGATAGATAGATAGATAGATAGATAGATAGATAGATAGATAGATAAAAGCCCCCGAAGTTCGCTTAGAAGTTCTTCGCATTTACATATGTGCAACCGTTGCATTATGTGAGCACCAGCCTCGAGGGTAGAAATTTACCAAAGAATATCAATAAGTGAGCTACCATGATAACATGATATTTTATCGGAGTCAGTTGTCGTCGTATGTTGCCACATTTCATTGTTGGCGGGCTGTGAACGCATGACTACCCTCCTGCTTGTGTTACGCATGTGTGCGCTCACGTTCCAGCCCATATCCTCAAAAGTAAAAGAAACCACAATTTTATAGTTGCTTTTTTTTCGCCAGCACAAAATGTGAAAGCAGGTCCGTCGCACATCCGTGACGTCACGCACTGCACAACTTTATATATATATATATATATATATATATATATATATATATATATATATATATATATATATATATATATATATATATATATATATATATATATATATATACACATATATATACATATATATATACATATATATATACATATATATATATATATATATATATATATATATATATATATATATATATATATATATATATATATATATGAAAGAGTAGGTGTCCTTGGATCCAGTGGAAAAATACCAAAATCGAGGACGGGCAAAACGAAAAATTTTTATTATTCCTACGTTTCAGCCGGGTACCGGCCTTCATCAGGGTTTTTCCCTGATGAAGGCTGGTCCCCGGCTGAAACGTAGGAAAAATAAAAAGTTTTCGTTATGCCCGTTTACCACTCTTTATCATATATATATATATATATATATATATATATATATATATATATATATATATATATATATATATATATATAACACGTAATATCGAACGCGCCTTGCAGGTGTTCGGCATCACAGCATTCTTCAGCGTGTTCGCATACCTGTGGCTCCTGATTGTGCTGATGGGTTCGAGTCCCGAAATCATCGAGCTTTGGGAAGCCATCTTGACGCTTCTTTTCTTCCCGCTTCTGGTGAGCCCTGCGCGTTTATAAACCATCTTATTTATTTTTTTTCAAAATACCGTTGGCCGTAACCTGGTTCGTACTTACAATGAATTTGCACATCACACTGAAACAAAGCAATTTTAACGCAGAATAACGAAAACAAATCTGCAGAAATATACACAGCTTAAAAAACGCAAAACTGTAGAAAACATATTGAGACGGTGGTACAGCGTGCAGTATGAAATAACAACACTAGCAAGCCTCATTGTTATGCTAGCCTTTTTAGCACACTTTTCAAAGCTTTCCATGCCTTTCAAATTCAGTTCGCACACTGGCAAATGGTTCCAGTATTTTATCGTTCATGAAGGAAACGAATACGCGTATACATGAAGATTTTCGCAACGAAAACACAAATTGATTGCCAACAATCTGAGCGGATAGACTAGATGCAAAGAAGGAAGAAGTATACACGTTAGTCTAGCAGTCTCTTTTGTGTGTCCTGTTCTAGTGCACAGTTCTTTACAAGACCAGCCAACTCACTCAAATTGCAACTCTAGTTACGTAGAGTGCTCGGCGATTCATCATCTTCATCATCATCATCATCATCATCATCATCATCAAGAATTACTCTGTTGCCGAGATGGGCAAAAGCTTGCCTTAGAAACAATGTCGTGTGGCGATGTCAGCATGTGACGTCATGTTTTGTGACACAATGACGACGTAATAACAAAGTCACAAATTTCGACTGTTTGTGATGTCAAATAACGGCGTCAAAAAGCCGTAACCCCTTATCGCGCGACTTCTTGCGCAGTTCGCGTAGACTACGACTGCAGTCACCTTTCGCATATGTGGCTTTGAGGCACAAGGCTTGACGAGTGTCTGTGGTGGCGCAGGTTTTTCTAGCGTACGCGGCGGACACGGGCATCTTCTGGCCAGGGGCTCGCAAGCGAAGCGCCCAGAAGCAGCTCGAGCTGCAGACCACGGCCGACATCGCCAAGCACGCGAACAACGCTGTCGCACCCACCACACCTGGTGGAGGACCCGCGCGCCGGGAGTTCTTCCCCAACGGCGAGCTCAACAGGGAGAACCTTCTGGACTTCATTCGGGTCAGTCGGGAATCGTCAGTTCGTTAGGGAATCTGTTGCGCTTCAAAACGCCACAAACGATTCAGTCCGGCAATAGATTATCTCTCTTTTGGTCAGTTCCTCAGTCAATCAATGATGCATTAGGTCAAGTTGGAAATGACCCAGAGAACGAAACTATTATTCAGGCGACTGAAACACTCCGTCTGTCGACGAGGCAATCATTATAAATCAAACGACCTAAATCAATGAGTGAAGCAAGTCCTTCAATCTATCAAATATCGAATTTTAACGTGATCGTACGACTAATAATTTTCTCAGTCGGTCAGTAGATCAATCCCTCAGTCTATTAGACGTTTCATACTGAAATGTATCGTTCAAGAAATTGGAAATGTATAAATTTATTGCTTGATGAGCTGAAGATTCATCAGGCACTTAGTGGTTGAAGCAATGGTAAAAAAATTCAGCGAGCTCCATGCAAGGTTTCACCCTAGTCGTGGTAACGACAAGTCTACCGCATGATATATACTTTCCTTGCCCGCCTCTCATCCCGTGTTTCTTACGCAGGAGATTCGCAAGCACCCCGGGCTGACGGACGAGGACGCTGCGTGTCTGGCGGCAGCCAAGCTGGCCGAGCAGCAGCACCACACGCGCATGTGGTACCGGGTCGGCGCCATCCGGGACCTGACCGGAGGCCGCCGCACCACGCCCAGCATCAACAACAAGCTGCAGCACGTGAGTGCCTTGAGGACAATGCGCACCTTCCCGTGACGAACTATTCAGTTCGATGCAGTCGCACAGTCATTGCACCAGAGCACTCGGCTCTAGGTGTTTCACTGTTCATTTTTCTACGGCATTGCAAAATGAGCTTCATGACCTCGAAGTCTGTGTTCGCTCGCTTCTACAGATCTACGAGGCCCTCTGCTTTGTGCGTGCAATGACTATGGCGTAACTGGACAATGACTGGGGCCATGATGTCGCGCATCGTGGACAGTCATGGCGCCTGTACAAATGACACCATTTTTCTCCCCGTTGCTCTTTGTATAAAACTATAAAACTTGATATACGGCCTCAGAAATCAACTCGACTTGTGGTTACCGATGTCGCAGGCCTTATGTTTTATATGTGCCTTATCTGTGCATTTTTTACAATGTTTATTCGTTTCTTATGCGTGGAAGAAAATGCGTAAAGCGTTTTCAATAATCAAGCGACAGAACGTACTATATATTTTTTTTTCGTGTGGCCTCCTTTTAATTGCGTGCGGGTTCGCCACGAGGAGATTGGTGCCGTAATACAACGCAGCCTTCGCTTTTTCCGCAGAAACTGGACCAGGAGGTGCGTGAAATGTTCGCACTAGCCGCGCAAGATGAGGCAGACGCAAAGGTGAGAAGCACTACTCGGCCAATGAATTAATGTTTTTTGTATGGTACCTTTAAAGGTACGTCAGCCTTGTTAGTGGCAAACTTTGCTGCTCAACACTGGAACATGTGATTGTGGCACTATATTCAGGTTGCACTGAATTAAAGCAATGTGGTACGTTTTTTTTTCATCTAAAAAAAAAAACTATTACTTGAAGGCATTCGGACAGAGTAGGTTATTGTGTTCTCTTCCAGAGTACACATAAATTCTCCGATATGATGATAATATATGGGGCGAGCAGTAATGCAGCACGTAACACAAGGTACGAGAGATACGTTGTAAGAAAGTCACAGCTTTGCTGCAAAGGCGGAGCAATGAACGCAATAGCAGCAAATAGTAAGGTCACACGCAAAACGACAAGAAGATAGAAACGTGCCCTACGCTTCTCACGAATAAATGACGCACGAAACGTACTCACAGGTAGAAAAGAACGCAAATAAGTGTCTCAGTCGTTGCTTCGCTGTGTCTGAAAAGCGCGCCCTTTTCACAAACGGAGACTGGCAGGGACCTTTGTGTGCCCGGTAACCACAACGGAATCGTTCCGATGAAAGCCCAAGGCCAGCTAAGACGTACGATTGTCTCCACCACGAGATAAGCGCACGCGTAAGCGTTTACTCTGCCCACTCTCCGCGGGGCAAAGTACGCGTGGGAGATGAGAGCATGCGTCACCGCGTCGTGACGATGTGGCGACGCGTGCTCATAGCGCCATCTTGCTGGTAATGCTGAAAGCACGATAGTTTCCTCCCAGATACCCGTCACCAGCGGTAAGTGATACACATAAATAGCTCGGCATTTAAACGTAGCAGGAGGTGCTCCTTCATACCTGAGTGACTAACGCCTCGCCCTCACAAATTCAGAAGTTCCACGCTCGATTACGCGCACCGGAGTCTTTTACTGGATTATTTTTTTCTTGCATTTGCATATATATATATATATATATATATATATATATATATATATATATATATATATATATATATAGTGAATGACGCCGACGCCGGCGGCAAAATCTAGCGGATAGTGCCCATATAATTGCGATCGCAATAAAGCGAAATGGAATTAAGACACTGGGGCAAGACCAACTTATGCAAAGCAGAGACCAATTACATGAGCAGGAGGAAGCAAATAACTATGTAAGAAATTGAAACATTAACGCGGTCATTCTTCAGGCTCATTGCTACAACGATATTCTACAGTGCATATTATGAGGAAGCGATTACTACGTGGGTAAGAAGTGTGGTAAGCTATATATGCATACAAATAACAGCCGCAAGAAATGAAGAAGCTGCAGGTATACAAATAGTACGGCACATTACTTCGGAGCAAAAAAAAAAACAGTTGAAAACTACTTCGTGTTTCTGAGTAACAAATGCATCATTACGTGCTCATCTATTGAGAGATAACAGACCTTTTGCGGTCTATTATTTCTTCGTGCTACTTTGTCTCGGTATAAAGGTCTGACCTTGGCCTACCGCATTTGTTCCAGGCTGCCGACGAAGTGGAGCAGGGCAAACTGCTGAAGCCCGTGCCCGAGCCTGAGAACAAGAACGTGGCCACCATCGAGTTCAACGCGAGCTCGTGCGCAGTGCTCGAAAAGGCCGGCAAGGTGGACGTGCTCATACGACGAAAGGGAAAGCTAGACTCTCCTGCCACGTGCAGGTAAGCACTCAAACATGCATATCTACGATAACTATGGCAAATAATGCCACCGATCAAAGCTATTTGATTATTCCAGCGACTATAAGCGGCGCAGGGGAAGGTCGAAATGGGGGACGAGACGGTGATGTCGCGAGCTTTTACGTGAGCGTCGTAGAGCGCGAAGACGCGTTCATTGGTTCATGACTACTGAGAGACCGAACTGCGTCGCAGCTTTATCACCGCGTGACAGCTTCGGAGCACGGCTACAGGGCGCCGCCTGCGTCGCTGAAATGACCGAATAGGAACCGAGGTTAGGTCCTCTGTAACCGTGCGTGTGGCGGCGATCGAAAAAACAAGGAACCTGTGTTCAGGCCGACGGCGGGAGCAGAACTCAGCCTTATTTTCTTCTGACGGAGGAGCACACCGCACGAGCAATAAAGCACAGGAGCGTGCACATGTACCTGAGCGCGCCATAATTATAGGCGGCCGATTATGCTGATGATGATGATGATGATGGTGATGATGATGATGATGATAGCCGCTAGAAAAGCAAACGAACGCAACCGCTATACCTCCCAATGCAGACGCGCTGCCTTTGATATGTCCCGCGGGTCAGACGCAAACTCCAAGTAATCAGTGTCTCACTCACCGACATTTCAAAGCAAAGCTTTTTAAAAATGAAGCTCGAGTTTTGGGGACTAGCTTTATCGGTGTCCGTCACTCTACCAAAACCAAAACTGAGTACCTGCACAACAAAAGCACCTGCGCAAAAAAAACGATACAACGTGTACATGAACCAAGTGTGTGACAGCCCATCACATGACCACCTGTACTATCCGTCCGTGCGTACATTAATCGCGTCTGTCCGTCTATCTACATTTCTGCCTCAATAACGGAATTCATCTGATCTAATGCGACCATACCGGACTTAGTCTACGCGATTTTTTGTCGGCCGAGATAATCGCGGCTTCTTAAGTTCACTTTGATTTTCCACTTTTCTGTGCTGAACTTCCATCTAGATGACGCTGTTTTTCCGGTTACAGCCCAGCTAAGACAGACTTGAAAGACAAGCTCGGCGAGAAATGATCAGCCACGCTGTGGTTATCAAAGCCCAGTTACTGCTGGCGTGCGCAAGTTCTGTGTTCTTCCTTAGCCCCGCCAACCTCGTTCGTGAAGTCCAAAAGATAACGAGCTTCGGGATTAATAAAAGGAAGATGAACATGAATAAATGGAGAAGGCCTGGCCTTCTACTAAGAATGAAGGAGGGAAGTAAACAGTTAATAAAATGCCAAATCAGTTATCCCCGGCCGCCATTATCACAAAAACACACGTGGCCTTGGGCCTGCATGTTAAACATTGACGGTACAGGTCCAATTGAGTACAGGGGGGAAAGAGAGAGAAAAAAAGAAAATATATGGGGCACACATGGCTCCCACTTTTATAATTAGAGAGAAGGGGGGAGGGCCACTACCGATTCCAATTTCTAACCCAAGAGTCTAGTTCAGAGAACATATGCTCAAGTATCTGTTGCGCTGTAGTAAGTATATGCCGCCAGTACCACTCGTGCCACATGTATCACTACTGCACGACTGCACTGACCTGCGGTTTGGTATGTGCGGTCACGGGGAAATCGATGCCGACAAACCCGCGAGTTGGGTTGGTAAAGTGTGTAGGTTTTTGTAGGCTTTTAAGAAACAGGGGACGCAGCTCAAACCGTAGAGTCACATACATGTGAAGGCTTTTCCACAACCATGGGACTGACAGCTTACTCGGTAATGTGGCAAAAACAACCTCGGTAACGTGCCAAAAACGGAATAGAATGTCAATATAGGTTACTCACACAAAGAACATAACACACACATTGTTCCACGAATAAATACGCCGTTGCCTACGTTCGATACACCACGGAAGCACGCAAATGCGAGTTGCGAAGTCGTCCCCGCGGACCACCCACAAGAGGCGACTTTTCCCCAGTAATGCCCAAACCCAAACAGCAAGAACGTTGCTCTTCACGACCCCGCCTTATCTAGCTCCTGCAGTGGCGCCACTGGGGCCGTCGCTGGAGTTCCTGTATATGCTTTGCTTACCTGTGCTATGCTCCCGGACCACATGGCATCCAGTAACTGTAGCCACCGCGTTGCGAATCGCACCAACTCTGTTCGGTGGCGTATAAGCTAACCACAGTGCGTGGGTGGCATGGTGCGAAAGCGACTTTACCGGAAATGCGGTCACTCCCGCAAACGATGTCGGGAATCAGCGGCCAACTCTTTGCACTGTCTCTCGCAGGGTGGAGACCATCGACGGCACGGCGTTGGCGGGCGAGGATTACATGGAGTTGCGACAGATGGTGATGTTCCAGCCGGGCGAGACTCAGCGCCGCGTCACGGTGCAGATCGTGGACGACAACCAGTGGGAGCCCGACGAGACGTTCTTCCTGCGCTTGTCGTTGCCCGCCAGTGCCGGCGACGGAGCCGAGGTCGCCTTGGGTCGGAAGTCCGTCATGGAGATCACCATCATCGACGACGACCGTGAGTTCGCGTGAAATCACAAAAAAAGAACAAAAGAGAATTGGGCCAAACTTTGCTGGTCCCGTAGGCGTGTGCAAGCGCCTCCGATATGTGGGCATGGTCGAGCAGCAGCTATGCAGTCGACTAAGAACCCGTTTTTTCTTCTACTCCAGTTGCTGACGATGCTGGCTTCCGCCCCCTGCAAAGAAGCTCTAACGGACGGCTTTCACCTACCTTCGAAGGGCGCTTCCAACTGGAACGACACGGCGAGGTTCTCTTCGTGGTGCCTCGCGTCACGGGTGCTTGTTGTTCAGGGCGGACCGCCAACGCTTCTGCAGTCTTCTTCTTCGGCTTGGAATCATGCTTGGCAGTGCCCCGTGTTTGATAGCACAACAAGCCTGCCTGTTGTCACTCCGATAATCTCCGAATGCTCATCAGCATCGTCATCACCCAGCCACAAGTTTATAAGCAGCCGTCATCCCCCGCGCGACTTCAGTGGGCATGGTCGAGCAGCAGCTATGCAGTCGACTAAGAACCCGTTTTTTCTTCTACTCCAGTTGCTGACGATGCTGGCTTCCGCCCCCTGCAAAGAAGCTCTAACGGACGGCTTTCACCTACCTTCGAAGGGCGCTTCCAACTGGAACGACACGGCGAGGTTCTCTTCGTGGTGCCTCGCGTCACGGGTGCTTGTTGTTCAGGGCGGACCGCCAACGCTTCTGCAGTCTTCTTCTTCGGCTTGGAATCATGCTTGGCAGTGCCCCGTGTTTGATAGCACAACAAGCCTGCCTGTTGTCACTCCGATAATCTCCGAATGCTCATCAGCATCGTCATCACCCAGCCACAAGTTTATAAGCAGCCGTCATCCCCCGCGCGACTTCAGTGGGCATGGTCGAGCAGCAGCTATGCAGTCGACTAAGAACCCGTTTTTTCTTCTACTCCAGGTTGGTAAATTTCACTCATGCCACTCTAAAAAGTCAAACAACCTGTGTCTGCTGCTTGTACCATGCCCAAGTGTACTTTTTTTATGTATTTGCGAATGTGTTCATGTTGTGAAACTATTGCTTTTGAGTGGTGACGTCGAATCCAATCCAGGTCCCAATAATTCTTCTAGTCTTCCTGATGAGCTGGCTGAAGTCGTGAAGGCAATTAATGCGCACGTTGACGCACGCCATAAAGAATTAAAAACAGTTCTTGATGAATTGAAGTCCAGTCAGGCGATTTTGGAGCAAACTGTGTCAGATATTAACTCAAGATTGGTTGCTGTAGAAGCTCGTGTAAATTCCTTCGACAAAATGCCTCCAAGTAACCTGCAGCAAACTATAAGTGATACTGTTCGTGGGGCGAACGCTGAATTACGTTCACGCCTAGATGATTTCGAGGATAGGTCACGGCGAGAAAACCTTCTATTCTTCGGAATACCTGATGCTGCAGCCGAAACATGGTCGCAGTCCGAAGATAAGGTTCGCGAGATTATGTCCACTCTAGGTCTCCAACTGCCGACCGATGCCATTTCACGTGCGCATAGGCTTGGTTCATACGCAAATAAGAAGTGCCGTCCTGTAATTGTAAAGCTTTCTAATTTTAAGGTTAAGGAAAGCATTATGGCAAATAAGGCCAAATTAAAAGGTATCGGTGTCAGCTTAAGTGAAGATTTTTGCAAAGAAACTAGGAACACGCGTAAAAAATTGTACGAGTACGGAAAGTCGACTGGTCAACAGTTTGCAGTGCGTTACAACAAGTTATTCATTAACAAAAAATGCTTCGTTTACTGCAGTCAAACCGACAGCGTTTGTGAACTTACCCGTGAATTTACTTCTTCACTTTCCCCTTCAAGTACCAATATTCCTAGCAGTGTTCTTCCCTCTTCCTAGCAATCCCAACCTACTAAACGTGCCACAACACCTGAACCAGTTTCAGTCTTGTTTACAAATATTAGAAGTGTGCTAAGTAAACGTGACGAGTTATCTTCTATAATTGATGACTGTTCTGCGGACATAGTAGTGTTAACAGAAACTTGGTTGTCAAGTAAAATTCGCAACACTGAGGTTTTACACTGCAAAAACACCTACAATTTTTACAGATCAGATCGAATAACAAGAACAGGGGGCGGTGTTCTTATCGCGATATCAGATAGATTTTCCTCTCATATTGTTCCCATAAGTTCGCCACTAGAAATCGTATGCGCGTGCGTTCGATTTGCGTATCAGGACGTGATTTTGTGCGTTTGCTACCGACCGCCTCGCTGCCCCTCAGACTTTTGCGAAAACTTCCATGACTGTTTGCACGCAGTTTCTGTCAGGTACCCAAATTCTCATATATTTGTCATGGGCGATTTTAATTTCCCAGAAGTTACTTGGGGCAGTGGGGATGGAACGGCTAGCTGTCTTTCAGCGGAAGGTAATTGCTTTTTAAACATATGCAATGATTTTAATTTAACCCAAGTAATCCATGAACCCACGCGCATCACAGCATTTTCTTCAAATATACTTGATTTGGTTTTCACAACTAATCCTTCGGTCATTTCATCGATTCACTACCTACCCGGGCTTAGTGATCATCGCATTGTACACTTCACCTGCGCAATGCAACCACAGCGTCCTATGCACGCAACTAAAGTTATAAAAGATTATGCGAAAGCTGATTATGCATCTATATGTACTGAGTTGGAAGTTTTCACTGAAAAATACATTGCATGTGCCGCTGATAACACTGTAGAGGAGAACTGGGTATCGTTCAAAAATAAGTTTAATTCACTTATAGATTGTTATGTTCCTTTACGAACTGTTCGAACGGCGTTCCGCTCTCCGTGGTTCACATCAGCACTTCTTCGCTTACGTAATAAAAAAAAACGACTTTACCGCAGCGCTTCATCATCTGACACCACGGAGAGATGGGCGGCTTATCACAACGCAACATTAGAATACAAAAAAGCTTATGCAGTTGCTAAACATAGTTTCTTCAGCGATACCCTTCCCTCTCTTCTACAGTCTAACCCTCGTAAGTTTTGGTGTCTAGTAAATGGTCCAAAAAATAAGAACATTGATCTTTGTGACGAACTTGGTTTGGCGATTGCAAGTGACAGGTGCTGTGAGGCTTTGCAAGACGTATTTAAAAAATCATTTTCCGTTGACAACTCCAATCATTTACCAATTCAAGCCGATCCTGGATATCCCCGAATGGAACCAATCATCATTGATCAATTGGGGCTATTTCACCTCATATTAAAAATGAAAGCCTCGGCACCTGGCATAGATGGAATCGCTCCCCAATTTCTCAAACAAACTGCCACTTATTGTTCAGTCATTTTTTCACAGCTCTTTTCACAGTCATTACAAAATGCCTCATTGCCCAGTGACTGGAAGGCGGGGAAGGTGGTTCCTGTGCCTAAACCAGGTGACTCATCTAATCCTTCTAACTACAGGCCCATCACTTTGACTAGTATTCCATGTAAGCTTCTCGAACACATAATCTATTCTAACTTAATTATATTTCTCGAAGAAAATAACTTCTTTCACAACAGTCAGCATGGTTTTAGGAAACACTACTCATGTGAAACCCAACTACTTCTCTTCACCAACGACTTATTTTCAGCTTCTGACACTGGCTCCATTATCGATTGCATTTTCCTTGATTTTCAAAAAGCTTTTGACACCGTTTCTCACCGTTTACTCCTACTAAAACTAAGCATGCTAAATATTGACTCAAACACATTACGATGGATCGAATGCTTCTTATCTAACAGAACCCAACATGTAACAGCTAACGATCATGACTCACGCAATTGTTCAGTAATCTCTGGTGTGCCGCAAGGTTCTGTCCTTGGACCCTTACTCTTTCTAATTTATATTAATGACCTTCCATCCAGCATTACATCAACAATCAGGCTATTTGCCGACGATTGTGTCATCTACCGCATAATAACTAACTCTCATGATTCATCACTACTTCAATCTGATCTTGACAACATTACATCTTGGTGCTCACTCTGGTCAATGAAACTAAATATTGGCAAGTGCAAAATAATGAGGATCTCTCGAGGAAGTACTGACTGCACTAGCCCTGTTTATTCAATTTCTAATTTTCTGTTGTCGTCTGTCAATACTTACAAATATCTTGGTGTTCACATAGATAACAATTTAACATGGAATAATCATGTCAGTTATGTGATTAACAATGCTAACCGCACTCTCGGCTTCTTGCGCCGTAACTTTTCATTAGCACCTGTTTCATTAAAACTTCTTCTTTATAAAACACTAGTCAGATCTAAACTCGAATACGCCTCATCAATCTGGGATCCTCATTCTTGTTCACTTGTTAATGCACTGGAAGCCATCCAAAATCGCTCAGCTCGCTTCATTGTCGCTAATTACTCCCGTACCGCTAGCATCTCATCAATTAAAAATTCTCTAGACCTTCCCACCCTTTCTAACAGGAGGAAACAGGCCCGACTCTGTCTCTTTCACAAAATTTTTTTTATGAATCCTGAAATAAAGGGCACATTGTTCTCGTCACCTTCTTACGTTTCATCTCGCATCGACCATAACTTCAAAGTCCATGTGCCACTCTGCCATACCAACATATACTTCCACTCCTACGTGCCGAAGACTTCATCCGAATGGAACCACCTTCCTGCCTCCATCGCCAGCAACCCTGATCATGCATCATTCAAGACTGCCATCTCTAACTTGTAACCACTCCTCTCTGTAACGCCGCAAATGGCATTGAGAGTATTTAAATAAATAAATAAATAAATAAATGTGTGTATTGATCAGATTTGAAGTGAGTAATACTTACTGCTAAAAGAACATTGTAGTGAGATCCCTTCACACTCCTCAGTGATACATTAATTAAAGATGTGTCTAAAAAAGGAACGATATTTCAATTACTTGTCTGAAATGGGCCTGGTCGAAAGGCTCTAATATTGATAGAAAAATCCACATAACAAAATTGAACCTTATTTCACACCCTTACGGAAAATCCTTTTATCAGGTTCAATTGCACAATTTATATTTTATATTTATATTGTTTTCATGCCATTCTTTTCTTCGCTATCTTCTGAATTCCTTATTTCTATTTCTCCATCCGTTGTAGGATGCTAGCAGTATATAGACGCCGGAAAAAAATCCCTGTTTTTCTAATATAGAGTCTTTCTCTCGAGCTCGGCCCACCGTGGTGGTGTCGTGGTTATGTAACTCGACAGCTAACCTGAAGGTCATGGGATCACATCCCGGCAGCATTCTCGATGTAGGTGAAAATGCTTGAGGTCCGTCTGCTTAGATTTAGTCGCACGTTAAAGAACCCCGAGGTGATCGAAATTTTCTGGAGTACTTCACTACGGCGTCTCTCATAATCAGGTGGCGGTTTCGGGACGTTAAACCTCAGATATTATTGTGGTACTTCGAGCTCTGGCTTCATTCCCATTGTTTCGTCCAGGTAAACCTTGTTACTCGTCTCAGCTGCGGTGTACTTTCTGTGGCGCAGAGCCCGGCATCTTCGAGTTTCGGCGCCGGGGCTTGCTGGTGCGCGAGAGCGTGGGCACCGCCCAGGTGGCCGTGGTGCGCACCAAGGGCGCCGACGGCACGGCGTACGTCCACTGGCGGACCCGTAGCCAGACGGCCAAGGAGGGCGAGGACTTCCACGGCGGCGAGGGCAAGCTGGTGTTCGAGCACGGCGAGACCCTCAAGAACATCGACATTCCCATCGTGGACGACTTCGAGGCCGAGAAGGACGAGCACTTCGAGGTCGAGCTGTTCGACGCCTCTCCCGGTTCGGGACTGGGGCACCTCACCAAGACCACTATCACCATCACTAGCGACGAAGGTATACCGTGGCTGTGCGGCGCTCATTTAGCGTTTTCATGGACGTATCATATTTCGCTATCGATGTTTGGTTTACCTGCGGGCTGTGCCAGGATTTTTTAAATCGGATGAGGGGGGGGGGCACTCACGACAAGTGAATTCTTTCAGAGAGTTTGGGGAGGGGGCGGGCTCAAGAAAGGAAGCTACTAATGTGTTTTGTTTTTCTGCGTTTGCTCTCCGAGGGGTTTGAGTGGGGAATGGGGACGAGGGTGGGCAGAGAAAAATTTAGGTAAGGCAGAATATATTGGATCGATCGTTTATGCAAATTCATGGTATGAGAAACAGCAATGGCCAAATGGCAAACCTTTTAGTAGTTATCAAGCACATCACTAAATCTATCACCACTTCCTTTTCCTTGCCCGGGAAAATCGCAACATTTTGTTAAGGAAAAAAATTCTGATTGTCATACTAGAGCATATTGCAATACGCAAATAAGTGCAACTGTGCCATTCGTAACTGGCTATTTCCCCAATTTACAGAGTTCAACACCATCGTCAATCGGCTGATGCTGATGACCAACACAAACGTGGACAAACTGAGACTGCACTCGGCCAACTGGAAGGGTCAGATCAAGGACGCCATGAACGTCAACGGCGGCGACATCGAGAACGCCGAAACTGTCGATTACGTCATGCACTTCATCACATTCGGATGGAAGGTGAGGAAGAGAACGAAATGCATGACTGGGACAATGTTTTCGCTCACCAATATTCGAGTGTTTTTTTTTCTTCTCTTAAAATATCTTGAGTGCTGTTGTATTTGTTGCATCTATTGTTTCGATTGAAACTATGTAGTCAAATTATTATGTGTACCTCCCCTACGTAATGCCTTACGGCGATGTAGGTGAAATGTAAATAAATACATAAATAAATAAAACTAGTAAAAGTGATGACAGGCCCACCCCGTGCGTCGGGCTGAGCTTTGAGCCTTACGTATACAATATATATCTCATCAAGGAAATAAAAAAGAGGGATCTTGCGTAGCGTTCACAATAGGCACCCTAGGCCACAACGCAACCTCCTCCGAAGCCGCTACGTTCTCGTGCTCATGGCGGAATTCCTGCCACGCTGCGGCTGTTCTTTTTTAAAGGTGATAGTTTTTCTTGGGGCACTTCAACGCAAAAATTTTGGTCTGTCTGTCTTAGTGTCTGTACATTGGTTTGTTTGTCCGCCGTAACGCTCCCCATAACGGCACCAAGCGATCCGCAGTGCCCACCAATACTGCTAAACTTTCAGCGTTCATACTTGTGCGATTGTCAAATAAAAAGCAATTACTGCGCATATCTGAGGCACCATAAAAACACGTCAATATAAAAAAGATAGTCTTTCTTGGGGACCTTCGACGCAAAAATTTCGGTCTGTGTGTCTGTGCGTTTGTCTGTTTGTCCACCCTTAACGGTACCCTTAAAGGCTTTGGAGTGACAGGCCGATACCCTAAACTGCCGACCCCATCTGCAGCGCCCATCAATATTTCTCAAGGTTCATCGTTCATACTTGTCTGATTGTCAATCAAAAAGCAATATTTGCGCGTATCTGAGGCACCATAACAACACGTCAATATTTTGTATGTATATCTTTTACTAGACAAGGCATACATAAGCAATTCTAAGGAATGTAGCGTTTATCACGCTACGCTGACCATGCAATGCTTGCACGAAAGGCAAGTGTTTCCAACGCTTTGCTAAGACGGCACCGTGGTGGCACCTACCCGTCGCCTTGCGTTCTACACCTTATCACCTCCGAGACGGGCACGCACGCTGCGCGCATGCTTCGTTTTCCAAGATGGCGCTCATGTCTCACGTGTGACGTGACTTGATGCGCTCGTTCGCCTCCGCTGCACGCTCGAGGCACTCTAACGCAGCGCCTCCAGAATACCATTCACCGATTTTCTTGCGTAGAACAATAAATAAACGTTTTGTTCACTATGTCCAGATGCAAGAGTATCGTCTTTTGACGACATTTGCGGTGTAACATGCAGATACGGGGCCATTTTTTTGTATGTGTGTCTTTATACTAGAGAAGGCACACATAAGTAATTCTAAGGACCGTAGCGTTAAACACGCTGCGCTGACAGTGCAACGCGATGCTCGAAGAGGCGAGTGTTTCCAACGCTTTGCAAAGACAACACGGTTGTGGCACCTGCCCGTTGCTTTGCGTTCTACACGCTATCGCCTCCGAGACAAGCCCGCATCTTTCTCCAGGGCGCGCACGCCTTTTTTCGTTTTCGAAGATAACTGCAAGATCAATAGAGGCCTTAATCAAGGCGAACAACGCTGAAAAATATCGGAAAATAAGCTAACAAGATTTGAAATAGTATTATAAACAGAAAAAGCTATGAATTAGTGGCGATAATTTGCCTTAAGCTGGGGAAAATACATTTTGGGAACATCCGGCTCATATTGGCACCAAACAAGAGGAGGTGCTGCCACTTCGGCAAATGTGCGATCACTGGAGAACATCTGCGTTGCCCACGCTCTGCATTTCATCAAGTTTGACGGAAGTGAAACCACATTAAGAGCGGGATTGGGAAGAACATTGAGGAGAACTACATTAGCATTACCACAGTCCCTTAATACCATTCTGGTCACAAAACTTCTCCGTCACTCTATGGGAGAGCTTGATATGGTGCCAAGAGCGGCCGCTACGCGGCGCAAGCCGTCCTAGGGGGGCCATCGCCCCGCTGCGCCCGGCGGGGCGCACTGGCCGCGGCGGCATCCCCAAGGCGTTGTGTGGTGGCAGCTCGCGGTTTCTGCATCAGTGAAATGCGAACTTCATGTGCCAGTGCACCGTGCTCAAGGTGGACGGCATGAAAATTCGAATGAACAATGCCTAAGACGTGCTGTGTGACGGGTTGCAGCTCCGGATACCGAAGCAACAAAGAAAAGGCGTCGCTCTTCTGTTTCCCAAGTAGCGCCGAACTCCGAGAGAAATGGAAGCGAGCTATACCGCGGTTGGAAGCTGGCGGTTTCAGCTTCGAAAGTAAGAACGTTCGGGTGTGATGATAAAAACAAATGTGTGATGAGGTACCTCGGTAGTGGCAGAGGCGGCCAAGCGGCTAGCACTGGCATCAAAAGGAACTTCCAGATTAGGCTGCTGTACTTCCGTTCCCGGAGAAATCATGGGTTGTCAGCCGGTAAATAATAATGCCCTAAACAGTATACACAAGGAAACGTCAAGCGGCGGGTGTCCCGTGTAAACTGCGTGGAAAGAAGTGATCAATCAAATGTTGGGCACGTTTAGAGCGGTCGCGAAAGCCCTCGGCATCGAAAGTCCCCGTGTCAAAAAAGCGATCGGCGCTCACAAACGTGTGTCCAAAACAACTGCGCATTTGGGTATAAACTCAATTGAAAGGTCTGGAATAAAACTTCTGGCTCAACCATTCAGTTCATTTGAATACTTGGGTAGTAGCGCGCGAGAGGCGAGCCGGATATTAACCAATGTGATTGCTCCTGTACTACCCAGTCGTGTTTCATTTCGTTCACCTTCCTCCCCCTATTAGCAGCCCTACCAGAATATAAAGCTCACCTACCGCATAAACATAATCGCCCTTTGGCCGGGCGCAAATACAAACATGTTGTCGAGCAGATCAAGCAGTAGCTGTTCGCATCAAGAGCATGGAGCATAAGCATCGTCTTTCAACACTTGCGAGCTATAGCTCGCAAGTACCGCTTCGAGGCATCGTAAGTATGCATATAATTGGGCTATGAGACAATTATTGACACAATGCGTTATCGCGCAGTGTGAGAACACTTTTAATGCGCTGCTGTTTATAAGGTGGGCCCGCACTTCCAAGTAAACTACGCGTGCGTTCCAAAGTAAACAGCTCTCATTCGTCGTCGACACTCGATCCCGTTTCAACTTATTTATCTGGTGGCATTGATGCGTTCAGAGACGTTTAAAAAAAGGTAACAGGAAGAACAGCACGCGCATAATCGCGTCGAAACGTCGGCCGCAGTGCGCATACAAGCCCAGCAGTGGCGGCGGCTTGTGGCCCCCATACGACGGGTGGCGCCTCTAGCGACAGATTTTGTCCCTATATCAACCTTCGGGCGGAGTTTCGTGACCAGAAAAGCATTGAAGGACTCTGGCATTACTTAACCACAGACTTTTTTTTTGTCTTCGCACACAGGTCATCTTCTCTCTGGTTCCTCCCACGGGCTTCATGGGTGGCTGGCTGACCTTCTTTGTGTCACTGGCTGCCATCGGTTTTTTGACGGCCATCATCGGTGACCTGGCCGGCATCTTCGGCTGCCTCGTGGGTCTGGAAGACACTGTGACGGCCATCACTTTCGTCGCCCTGGGCACTTCACTGCCCGACCTGTTCGCCTCCAAGGGCGCCGCCCGAGCGGAGAAGTACGCCGACAATGCCGTCGGAAACGTGACTGGAAGTAACTCCGTCAATGTGTTCCTCGGTCTGGGACTGCCATGGGTCCTCGCGGCTGCCTACTGGCAGATAAAGGTGAGCGGATGGTACAAAAAATAAAAATGACATTTATTCATATGCAGGCTTTGTATGTTTATGGTGAGTGGTGCCCTTTGTGAATTCATAAGGACAGCCGTTTGCAGGGCACGAACTTCCCAATAAATGCGAATCGCGATCTCTTTAATGTATGACCCTCGTAGATAAAGGCGTAATGATGCAGGTCACCAGAAGCTACCACATTCGGCGACGATTCAGCTTGACAGTGGAGTGAAAGCTCAGGATGCGGACCTTCCGCTTATTCGTGTTGCTCTGTAAGTAGTACGGCAGCTAGCGGCTGATTTCAATTTTGCTCGCTCGCATCGCTGATACATTTAGAAAATTATACGAGCGAAAAATATGAATGAAAAAAAACCGTTTCGATAGTTCAAAGCTCATCTTGGTGTCGTGCAACGAGCATATTCATCTTGGAGAAACAAACAGCTCATTCGCGGCCGCACGCTGACCAACTACGTCTTGGACGCCATCTTTACTTTGGAAAATAGGCACGCTAAAAGTTGGAGCTGTGTAAATAATTGAAATATACAAAAAATATTCTTGCAAAGTGGAAAACAATAACTGTATTTTACCTACGACTTGCTGCAACTGTCTGAATGTTATAATAAATAAAGCAGCATTTCTTTCCGCAAGGCAAACGAGATACATCAACTACTTTGTGGCGTGGTAACAGGCGTGTGCTTCGGCTCTGTGGCTTTCACAGTGCTGTCAAGAAATGTCGCTCAGTAAAGGGGTCGCAACAGTTATTTAGAATTCATGGCCTCAAGCTGAGGCCATGAACAGATTAGTTTGCTCTACGTACCGCTACGTTACAGTGCATAATGCTGATGACGACTTGCGCCACATTGGCCGCTGTAGTTTCTCAAAAGCGATGAAAAACACTTGATATAATCAAACGCTTGGTCCCAGCCCAAAATTTAAAACTCGTGACGCCACTCTAAAGTTTCCGCAAGACACAACACTTTGCGATCTTGTTTTTATGTTCCTTGGTTATTGTAAGATTTTTTCATTGATATTCTTACACGGTTAAGTGGCACTGCTGAGTGGCTAGATGCTAACACCCTTTGCCACATTCCCTTTCAATGGTTGAAGTTTACCATGAGAGCAGAAAGCAGGCATAACAAATCTATGATTATAACGGAATATTCTTTGCCTGCTTTTAAACTTCGCTACACTGAAGCTTTAGTGTTTTTTTCTGTCAGAAGTTGCAGCATTTTACGCCTCTATGTTCTGATGACGTCATTTTATAACGATGCGCGTGACAATGCAGGGAGGTATCTTCAAGGTTCCCTCCGGATCCCTGGGCTTCAGCGTGGGCATCTACTGCGCCGTATCGCTGACCTGTATAGCGCTGCTCATGCTGCGACGGAAGCTGGCCTTCTTTGGCAAGGCCGAGCTTGGTGGTCCCAGGCCTGCGGCCATCGCCAGCGCCGTCTTCATGGTCTTTCTCTGGGTCCTGTACATCGTGCTATCGTCTTTGAAAACGTACAAGCACATCTGAAGGCGCATGGCCACATGTGCCGTCCCCGGTAGTGCCTAACTACGCACGAGATTTGAGTGAGGATCTTTAGGGATGGGAGTATCGCAGTACCGGGGCTATTTATGCAACGCTTTTCGCTGAGAGCTCTGCTTTGTGCGATGAACCGCGGTTTCTTGTGGGAGCGTAGGGGATTAATCACGTGACGTGACGTCATGGTGTCAGCATGATTTAGCCTTGGATGTGCAAACCTGCGTTGCATGACGGCGAGGAGGAAAGTGAAAGACTGGTGTGGCTTGGATGGGCATGGAGCAAGTCCTGGCGTGACTTTGGAAGTGGTGGGCTAGAGCCTTTTTTGAACCTCACTAGTGACACTCTTGCGTGGCATCATACATTCGTGCCTACTACGATCGATGAAAGCTAGCAATGTCTAGTGTCCAGTGTCAAGTCGCCCTTCAGGAGCCTGGCTATCGCAGAGACTTGCTCACGTTTCGTACGATGACAACTGGGAAATGTTTGCCGAAAAATTCAATGGCGGTGTATAGTCCTTCACATTGAGATCGAGTTTCGCACAGCAGTTTTTTTCAATGAGGCACTGAAAAGTGTCTTTATTGGGTGACGAGCTGTCGGGAGTTCGTCTTTCGCGGCCGTCTAGTTTGTGCATTATCAGCACGGACAGCTTTTGCACGCGCATGGTGCTTTGGCTTGAGAGCTGTTGTGGAGAGTTCATCTGCTCCGTCCGCTTTAAGTGTCGTCTGGTATTCTCGCTTTTGTTGCGCGAACGCCTTCGACTTTCCCATTTTGCCTCATGATTATACATACACACGCTCTCATTACTTTTACTGAAGTTCGCTCTGCTACTATATAAAAACGTGGAAACATCTGGCTAGCACAAAAACTGCTGCATATTAAATTTTCTGATAAGCTTGCGCACCAAGACAGTGACGAGGCACTACCTGTCAAGGGGCACTAATGCCAAATTGAGTAACGGCTATTTCTTAAAAAAGATGAAATACCTGCTCCGCATTTATCAGGTGAGCAATCTAAGGGATAGTGAAATATATCAGCGTACTCTATACACAGCGCTGACTCTTGGAACAGAAGATGCAACAGGTTCTACTTGTCCTTGTTAGCCGTGCGAATTGCGCAACTGTCCCTGACACCAGCCAAACGATGCTATGAAGGCAGGACCCACTGAAGAAAAGAGGCCTGTAGAAATTATGAAGAATGAATAAAAAAAATCAGCATCAAAGTTAGTGGCAGCTTCTTTTTGTTATAAGCTGCAACCTGGACGCTAGAGCGTTGTGACTTCAAGTTTGTGCAGGCCATACAGTGATACAGTGCTAAACGTTGTCGGTATTTGAAAATGATGACAGTTTCGGTAAGTTCTGATCGCAGTCTATGTGAACATCTGATAGACCAGCGTTAACAGGCAGTATTCTCAAACCTGCTCCAGATATCAAAAGATATCAAATTTTAACGAGAAGGAAAGTTTGCGCAGTAGTGCTAAGCACTTGAGAACTTTTCATTTATTCGGAACAATGGGTAAAAGACTTTTTAAATTGTCAGCGTGCACCTTAAAGGTAAACCTGGGTTCGACTGCCTTAACTGAACACACATCATCTATGAGCAGCACTTTATGATTCTTGTTGATGTGCCTGGTGTATAAGCTCCCCTCTGTTCCTTAAGCTGAACAATGTCGTGATGGCATTCCACAAAGCCCATCATGAGGTATGGCTGTGGGCAATGTATTGTTGGCGAGTTTTGTGGAGGAGGTCACATGTGCGTGTTTGTATCGTGTTTAGTTTCGGTTGTTCGTTTGCTGAGTGAATGTACTATTTTCGTTGTGTCTGTTTGTGTCGATTGTCAATCAAAAATATGGAAAATTGCTTTGAGCAATTGACTGACGATGAAGCGCTTATACGAGTGATGTGCGGAGACATAGCATGTTTTCCCCGAAGTTTCTTTTGAAAGAACCTATACATCACTAGTGAAAAGCTCTCGAGGTTAGATTTGTTTTCTGTCTTAATTTCTCACAAACTTTCCAGGAAGGCTTTTGTGGAAGTTCCTGATGTAAGCACTATCAAAATCCAGCTTTGTATCTTTCCTGCACTACCTTTTGTCATTCTGATATGTGGAAGGGGGCGGAACTTTTCAAGCCCATACGGGACAAGTCTCGCCAGAACAAATGCCCTCCAGATGGAAGACAGTGTGAAGACTCTACGAGACAGCGTTTCGCGACTTTTGCCCCAGGGATTGAGCGCATGTGTCGTGGCAGCGCGAGGAAGGCGGATTGTAGTGGCAAGCGGGTGCTGGTGCGGTGGTGGTAGTGGTTAGAAGAGGAGAAATGCACCTAATTTCTGCAGTTCTGTCGGGAGCACGGGGCAGTGCTGGTGTGGGATGGCATGTGTACTATCAAATCCTCCTAGATTTCCCTTGCCTGCCGGATCATCGGCGGTCACTGGATAAGCAGCCATCGTTGGAACTGTGGTGGTGGCGCCACTTAAGTAGGGTTGTCTCCGAAAAAGTGTTTACGTTTCTGGAGCTTATATGCAACAAAAATGCCGTAAAGAAGTTTTAAAAAGGCCTAAACGTAACTATAATTAATCCCACGTAAGTGACGCCGCCATAGATGACGGGCATTTCGCGCTCAGCCGGCAGGCAAGAAAAATGCAGGAGGCTATGGTACTACATATCTACAAATCGTATGTTACAAAAAATGTGGGCTTTTTAGTGCGTAATATGCCTGGAAAAATGTGTGACTTCTTGTTATTTTGTGACGGAATTTGATAATTGTATCTTGACGTGGTTTGCGATGTCTGTAACAGACTATTAGTAATAGTCAATGTGTGAGACTTGTTGGCATTGTACTGACTGTGCTACCGGGGTACTTCTCTAGTGCATGGTCACTGTGGTTGCGTTTATTTCTGCTAAAAACTTTGCAAAGATGAATCCTCAATGAAATGCTGTTCTGACGCCTCTGCTCGCCAGTGTGTGCAGAAGATAACTGAAAATGTGATGAAGACACAGATTAGGTATGCGATTTGCCACATTCTGCATTCTTTCGAACGTTTGTGAAAGAGGTGTACTGTTGGGAACGACATGAATGCTAAGCAAACTACCTTTTGCTATTGCTAATCATGACGTGTATAAGCGTTTCTCGCTGTATGCACTTGTATGCGCTCACTTGTATGCACACACTTGTATGCACTCACGACATACAAGTGTGACCCTGAGTTCACAAAACAAGCTTGTTATGTAACCCTTTATTGTATGTTATAGTAGAGGCCACAATATAAAGGACGAAGGAGTTGCCGGCAACTCCGTTAGCATTAGTAGCTGCCCACGCTGCATTGAGCCATTTGAACAAATTGTTGCAGCTAATTCACTTTGCGCAGCTTTCTTATAATACTTTTTGTGGCAGTTATTGTCAGTTCTCGCATGCAAGCGAAAACACGAAGCAGTCACTTAAAGACGTTCATTTATTTATATTCCCGTGGCATGTTTTTTTTTAATTCTTGAGACCACAAAGTTACCTAACTCGCTGCGATTTCCACAAAAAGCTGTGCGCACCCCCTGACTAACTTTAAAGGGGACACATACTGATATTATGTTGGGAACATTTCTCTTTAACTATTATGTATTGTGGACATTCCTTGTTAACTGTAGCACCCAGTGTACATTTAACGAGTTCAAGAATTCAAAGAAATTAAGAAATATAGTGAGTCTATCGACTCTCACTGTGACGGTCATGAATGCCTTCGTTTTCCAGGTGTGTTAGTAGTTGCGAGAAGTACAGGAAACATTCAGTTACTCTTGTAGAAGGAGTCATCATAAATCTCTTTCCCGAGAGGTTAACGTAGACGAAAAGAACGACTTTCCCACATTTCCTACGCTGCCAATTTTGCATTGATCCGCGTCATCGATAAATGAACTGCGCACAAATGCCTGAGCAGATTATTTTCACCGCAATCTCTGACAATAATCTTTATATTTAAATGCTGTAATTATATCTATCAAGACATTGATGTCTTGTTTGTTTATAATTCTTACACCGCTACTTTTCTTCAATGGTGCAGGGTACGTACTTGTACACTTCATTGTTAAATGCGACTTCATCTTGTATATATCTGTTCTACCATTTTTTCGTTACTTTTCATACACATGCTCATAAACATTTGTTCCTTCACTTGTACCATTGTATTTGTCTTTTTTAAATTTGACTGCACACTTTTGCATTGACCAGTACAGCAGGCGGCAGCGTATAGTACTATAAGGGGTTTTACATCCCAAAACCATGACTTGATTAGGCGACATCATAGCAGAAGGCCCGGGATCGCTTGATGTTCTTATATCGTGCACTGATTGCTCACAAAACACGGACCCCTAGTATTTCACATTCATCTGAATGCCGGCATCGAACGTGCAACCTTCGGCAAGTGGAAACGCAAAACATAGACAACGTGCAAGAGGTTGAAGCAATTAGGCTTATAGAAACTACTTGTCCCCCCCCCCCCCACCTCCACACCGAGAAAAAGAGAGATCGACAGGATCCTTAAAATGGGAATGACACAAAATTTTGAAGGCGAGATAATGAGTTTGAGTGAGTTATTTCGTCGAAGTTACTTGAATCTTTTCTTGTTCCTTATCACAGAGTGAGATGTACGGCTGGCGACCGAGCTAACAATGTCAACCTGAATACCACCTTCGCATGCTGGTTTTAAGGAAAGCTTCAGGAGCATTTGCTTGTTTTTCGCGGAGGTTGCTCACATGGTGATGATGGTGCAGGATGGCAACTCGGAATAAATTAAGACTAACATTCATTCGGCGAACATACCGCTAAGAAAATGCACACCACATGCTTCAACTACCGCGTTCATACAACCAGCACTGGCTACTGCTGTCGTCTACTGTTCGCTAATGAATGCTAGTCTGGAATTTAGTGTTGACCAAATGACGGCTAACATCGGGTGAAGATAATGCAGCCTATTTGCTGTTTCCTGGGGTGGGCTGTATACAAAGCGTGCCCCAGCTAGCGCTCGCAAAAGTCGTTTACCGGAAAGCACGTGGCATGTCTCTCTTAATGGAAGTCCCATGGGCGTCCTGCAACCACGTTTCTTGTTCATACGCAACAGGCCTCACCATAGCAGTGACAGTAGGCTCGCATTTCAGCATGCCGCAGCAACTATGCTAAGCCGGGGTGTAGGAGCGGAAAATTCCCGCAGCAGAAAGACGCGTAGGATGGCTGGAACACAGAGAGAACTGTGCAAAAACAAATATGTGAGAGATAGAATGTGCGTTTGTAGAATGCCCCGCTACTACTGCGGTAGCATATAGTCGCTAGAACGCCAGGAGCATATCGTAGTGGGCCAAGAAGTCAGAGGTTAGATTCCAAAAGTTTTTACCTTCTAATTTGGTAGCATCCGTTTAATCAACGTCATATCCGTGATGGAAATACGTCACTAAATACTTGGTGGACCCCGACATGAAACACTTTCGTTGTAAAAACACACTACAAACCCTATCTAGCCCTACATGTAGTTCGAATCCAGCGCTGATGTCGTTCTTGAGTATAGCGATTGGTCTAACCCAAATCCTGCGCTGAATCCAGCTCCCCAAGGGTGAAACATCAGGACGTACGTTGTACGAGCGTCCAGTTATTCCTATTACACTATGGTTAGTGCCTGTCTGTGAATGTTCTCTCGCGAAAGTTCCTAAACAAGCACCGGTGGGGGGATACGTCGCTTGATCGACAAGATGGTGGCGCCCTCTCTTGCACTGCGCGAGTGTTAGCCACATGTTCCTGAAAATATTTTTTTTATATCAAGTTACATATTACGATTCCTTTCTGGTTATTTCCGTGAATTGTATTATTGTAGATCTTGTTTGCTTATTTATTAGTGTTTTGCATTCATCCATTGTTCGTTGATTAACCTGCTCTTGAGAGACCACCTTACTGTGAGTTTGATCACGCCACATCACATGTGTTCATGTGTGACAAGCTGGACCTACAAAGTGCTACACACTTACAAAAGGACTTTGGTCAGGCCCTGTATATTTTGTTGGCCTCTGCCTGCATGGGTAGTCCCATGTTGGCACGTAGTAAAAGTCGGCTCACTTCGTAAGAAACACTTTCGCACTCTCATCACATAGGAATATTTACACGTTATCTGAAGATACTTTTTTTTGAGGTTATTACAAAACCGTTAAAGAAGAGTGGTGCGTGCATACGTGTATTCACGTGCATTGACCCAACCCCGTACGTCGGCTTGACTTTGAACACGATTTATTTCAAAGGGGCCGTGAAACCCTTTTTTCAAGTAACCATAGAACGGATTCAGTAAAAGAGCTTATTGCCTCACGAATTCAACGCCGCAAAAATTTTAAGAATCCGTCCAGCACGAGCGGACTTACAATGACTTGTCACAAGCTGCAATCGTGTTCTCCCTTCTCTCGCCCCGACGAAAGCGCTGGAAGCAAAGCAGGAAGGGATGGCATGGGCAAAGAAAATACGTCACGCGCGCCGCGTGACCTTCAGCGCTTTTTTTTTCAACTGCTTGGCTTTTTCAAGGGGATCGTGCGCACACTTGTGGTCAAGCCGCTGCCTGCCGTGGCGATCTTTGTAACGACCAAGCACGCCATGCTCAAATCAGCCAATGGCTGATATATAGCCTTCTACGAGTTAATTTTTGAATTTTCTTCGTCATTCGTCGAGAGAAGATGAAGCAATTTTCAGCTGATTTCGATAATTTATTGCGAATTCCAGGCCACATGTTGCGCTATATTATTTCGCTCGCGTGGTCTCGGAAGCCTCTACTTCCGCTCGGCGATGTTTTCTGATCATGCTAAAAAAGTGTTGCAGGACCCCTTTAAGTGATGTTTGTCAGAAAGCTTTCAGTGTAGCGACAATGTTCAAACATCTCTGTGGCACATGAAGTGGTCTATAGTAGGTATTCGTTTGGTGAAAACGTGCGTATTTTTTCGCAAACCTGAAAAGGGCTGTTGAATGCTTAGCGATCAATGTCAACGATTAACTTCCTGTGCCTATCATTTCTTTGCGGAGTAAGCCCGATCTGCAAGTACTGTACGAATAGTGAAATGAATGATGTTTAAACCTCTTTGGGTAAAATCAAACAATAGCGACGTATTCGCGTGTCATGCATGGCTGCTTTCGGGAATGGCTATAAATATACGCGGTGCGAAACGATACTACGCAATTTATGTATTGCTTGTCGTTGCATTATGGGGACATTCAATGTGCGCACAATGAGGATTTTATATAGTTTGTGCGAGATGTGAGTTTTGTTTTGTGTCTAGGTGTTCATTAAAGAAATAAATAAATTGCACGAGTTCTGCAGCCGAAGGAATGAAGAAACCTCAATGGCCTCTTGTGGCTCGCGCAGCTAGAACATGAATGCGAAATTGCTTTTAGCCTGTTCAGTGGGCAACACGAATGTCTGAGTAACACACACACACACACACGCACACACACACACACACACACACGCACACACGCACACACACACACACACACACACACACACACACACACACACACACACACACACACACACACACACACACACACACACACACACACACACACACACACACACACACACACACACACACACTCGTATGCCATAGACCGATAAATTAAAATCTGTGGAACATCACAACGACGGCGAAGGTTCGTTAAGAGTGTCGATCCATTAGACGAACATGGATAGATCAAAGGCACGTTTCCATTGGTCGGCGAACTTGCTCATCAAATAAAATATGTAGTGCATCGCAACAAGTCGAAGGTTTGTCATCACTGTCCATTTACATACATCAAGCCATTTATTTACGCCATATACCATTGGCGGTCCTCAAAGCTCCTCAACTTCGCGACGTTTTCGTCGTCAGTAGCGGGATAACAAACCGGCCTCGCGTTGGGTAAGGTCCCTTAATAGACAAAAAAGTAGCGACACTCTCCTCCATATTCTGCTGAAAGTGTCGAGCCCTTTTCACCCTTTATTCTAACCGTATTCATATCTTCTCCTCAACGGCCACCATGTGGGCGCCGGCTCTACAAATTGGGTCGCGGCACTTTTCAATGAAGAATGTCACACTGGTAGCACGCGCGATGTTCGTGCCCTTTCTCTAGCGGCAGCTCGAGAGGTGGGAGAGGAGGGCGCGTGGCACTGTGGCTCGGTTAAAAGAAAGACGGTAGTTAGAAAAAAAAAGGAAGTCAGAGTTTCACCGCTAGGGTGAAGCAATGAATGCGACAGCAGCAACTTGGAATGTGACGCTGAGAACGGCTAGCACGTCGA
The DNA here is from genome assembly GCF_043290135.1 of Rhipicephalus microplus. Lineage (NCBI taxonomy): Eukaryota > Metazoa > Arthropoda > Arachnida > Ixodida > Ixodidae > Rhipicephalus > Rhipicephalus microplus. The sequence continues at coordinate 26,394,520 of NC_134706.1, read as the reverse complement.
AACTTTCAGCGCGCTGCTCACGCACAAATGACGCACGAAAAGAACACACACAGGACGACAGCTAACTCACAACGTTTACAGCTCGACGCTTCACGCGCTGTAAAAGCAAAAAAAAGACGCACGAAACGTAATCGCAGGTACGAGTATGAGTGCAGACTTACGAGTGTCCCAAATGCTAACTTCGCTGAGTTTGAAAAGCGCGCTCTTTGCGCAAACGGGCCTAGCCAGTGAGCGAAGTGACCTAGGCAACTAACGAAATCCTTCCAGTGAAAAGCCAAAGCACATGACTTCCCCCCCCCCCCCTCGAGAGATAAGCGCACTCGCTCAAGAACCTAACACCCCCTTCCCCCACCCCCACTCGTATCCGCGGGGGCAAAATATACGCGTGGGAGATAAGCGCGAGCTGTCGCATCCCGACGAGCTGAGTGCCGATCACGGGCGGCTTTTTTTTTCTTTCGTGAGTTTTTATATATATTGATACGTATACACATACGGTGCATGATGGCCGCGGCGGCGGCGGTGACGGCAAAAACCAGCCCAGACTGTCCGTATAATTGCTATCGCAATAAAATCAGCACACAAGCAATCCGTACAAATAGTTAACCAGCAAAAGCTGGAGTACTCGGCCTTGGTGTCCAGGAGAGTGTTCAACCTAACGCTGTACAATTACTGGTTACATACACACGTTTGGCTTGTGTTTACCACAGTGCTTAATTCACGCGCTGCACACTGTGCCTCGCATGATCATGGTCATGGAAGGGTGTGAGGATCGTTGAAATGCGTTTCGCAAGCCACAGTGGTTGTTCTCGAACCACAGCTGAAGCCAAAGTGCCACTGGAGAAACTCCCGTCCAAAAGAGGGCGTTCGCCGGGGTGAACGCGCTTCCACAATGATCAAATTGTACAGCTTTGGCTGTAAAAAAATAGTCAGGATCTTTATTTATTTATTTATACATGTACCTACATCGCCCTTACGGGCATTATTGTAGGGGGGAGAACAAGCAAAAGAATACAGTACAGTCGATATACCGAAAAAGATGGTTGCGGATAAAAGGCTGTATCGTTTGAAAGAACATAGTCATAACAAAGTGAAACAACACTGTCATAAATAAGGCATCAAATTGCAAATACAAAGCAAAACGTTGAAAGAGAAGAGTGCTATTGGTAACATAGGGCAATAAAAACAAAAAAAATAATTAGTACGGAACGTATCAGAAATACAGTAATGATTAGTTCAACAAAAAATTGTGCAAATTTTTAACAAAAGATAAGGGAGGCGCAGAGACAATTTCCTCTGGCAAGCCGTTCAACTCATGCGTGGTTCTTGGAAAAAAAGCGTATTTGAATGCGTTGATCCTGGAAGTGTATTCACGCAGTTTTAAAGAATGGTCAGTACGGGGTGACACATAGGTAGGTGGCTTTATATACTGATCTTTGTCGATGCCTGTTTTGTTCATGAATATGCTGTAAAATAGGGACAGTCATAGGTATTTTCGCCGGTCAGCTAACAGAGGCCATTGCAATCCTGAACGAATGTCAGCTGATCTTATGGTAAAGTTATAATTGCTTGCCACAAAGCGTGCTGCGCGTGCCTGTACACGCTCCAGGGCTTCTATATTTGATTTTGTTGAGGGGTCCCAGGCACTGCAGGCATATTCTAATATGGGACGCACATTGGATATGTATAGTGTTTCTTTCAACTTAGTTGGTGCCTGTCTGAAATTGCGCCTCAAAAAATTTAGCACTCGACTAGCCTTTAATATTAAGTAATTAATATGAGCGTTCCAAGATAGGTTGGCAGAAAAAATGACCCCTAGATATTTATATTCTGTTTCAACCGGCAAGGTAGCCCCGGCCATGACGTAATTTGAAATCCGAGGCTGTTTTTTGTTCGTAAACCTCACCAATTTACACTTCGACAGATTTAGTGTCATTCTCCATGAATCACACCAAGAAACTATGGAGTTCAAGTCATTCTGCAATTGAACGGTGTCCGCTTCAGAGGTAATGTTACTGTAAATGCAGCAATCGTCAGCATACAATCGAACACGGCTAGAGAGTTTGTCGGAGATATCATTTATAAAAATAAGAAAAAGCAGGGGCCCCAAAACTGACCCTTGTGGCACTCCTGACAATACACCGACGCTTGATGAGCACACACCGTCAAGAATCACGCACTGCTGTCTTTCTGAAAGATACGCCTCAATCCACATGAGAAGGGCATTAGGTATGCCTAGACAATGAAGCTTTTGCAACAACAACACATGTGACACGGAATCGAATCCCTTCTGGAAATCCAGAAATATACAGTCAACCTGAAGGCCTGAGTTAATAGAAGCTGCAATGTCGTGCGTGAACTCGACCAGTTGTGTATCGCACGAGAAGCCCGCCCTGAAACCGTGTTGCAATGGGGAAAAGAAGTTATTACTTTGAAGATGATTCATTAAGTTTGTGTAAATGATATGTTCGAGTGTCTTGCAGCATACGCTTGTCAGAGAAATGGGCCTGTAGTTACACTTTTTTGTTTTATCTCCGCTTTTATATACTGGGGTTACGTTGGCATTTTTCCAATCAGCCGGTAAAACGCATTGTTCAAGCGACGTTTTGTACATGAGAGTTAAAAAAGGGGCGATAGACACTGCGCAGTTTTTCAAGACGAAGTTGGATATACAGTCAGGACCAGGAGCAGAGTGAACATTTATTTTTTCCAACAAGAGCACGACACCGCGTTCGGCAATTTCTATGTCGTTCATTTGCGGGAGCGAGCCATCATTCTGGCATAGACTACATGTGTTAACTGGATGCGAGAACACAGACTGAAAGTATGTATTGAAACCCTGAGCTTTGGCTTCCGTGTTAGATTCGTAATTTATCCCGTCCATGATGTCAGGAATAGTGGGTCTAGAATTACTTTTATTTTTCACGTATTTCCACACTTCCTTGGGGTTGGTTTTAAGTTTCTCGCCTAGATCACAAAGGTACATTTCTTGTGCTCTGCGCATAGCTTTTGTCACCACTTTGCCTATCTCTTTCATTTTTGAAAGCAACGCAGGATCGGGCACTTGGCAATACTTTCGAAACAATCGATTCTTTCTATTTATCTTTGATCGGAGTTCCCTACTGAGCCATGGTTTATCATTGCGTCGCCTGGCCGAAATGATACACGAAGGAATGAAAGTTTGGGTCAAGGACATTATCTTTGTTTTGAAGAAATTCCACTGCGCATTCATGTCTAACGATGAACTATGCGATTGGAACTCAGGAAAAAATGCATCCAGTTCACGCGACAGTGATGGGTAGTCACCTTTTTCATATGAGAACACTTTGCGGGGTGCCTGAGCGCGGCGGTTTTTAGCACTACAAGACATTTTAGTGACAACAACTTCATGGTCGCTGATACCAGGGACTGTGACAACAGAGGATACAAGAGCCGGTTCACTGCACAAAAATAAATCAAGAATGTTTGCACTGTCACCACCAATTCTTGTTGGCGTTTCGACAAATTGAAATAATGAGTGGGCATTAATCATCTCCCTAAAGGTAGTATACAGGAAAGACGTTGTGTTTAACACGGGTTTAAAGGACTTCCATTCTACATCCGGGAAGTTGAAATCGCCTCCGAGAATTACGTGCGTTGTTTGCAAACTTAATAAAACGTTGCTCAACTGAAAGAGAGGATGGGCAGTTTTTATACCGGGCGGCCTATAAAATGAGCCAATGGCAACAGAAGAACCGCTTTGTAGCAAAATTTTACACCAGACAGTTTCGCATGAGTCGGCTTCGATGCTTATAGAATTGCTAGCTATGCTATCTTGAATGAGAACGAATACACCACCACCATGGCAATTACGGTCTTTCCTATATACGGTATAGCCAGACGGAAACATTTCGCTGTCGCTAATTGTGTTGTCGAGCCATGATTCCGTACCAATGACTACGTGCGGATTTGTTGATTCTATCAAGGAACTGAACTCTATAGTTTTATTTTTGAGGCTTCTGCAATTTACTACAATACATACGAGATCGTGTTTGCCGGATGGCTTCTTTTTACGGTAAGCTGCATTCGTTAGTGGCTATCGAGTATCCCTGGTCACGGTGTCGGTTTCAGCATTATATACGAAGGTTTGGTTGCCTATTTTCATTTTATTAAAATGCAACTTGTATTCTGCTTTACGGTCTTTGGCGAACTGAATCAGTTTCTTTCTTGCCTGTCGAACTTTACTGGAATAGTCCTCACTCAACGCGAACTCAGTTCCTTTCAGCTTTGAGGCAACAGCAAGCACACGTTCTTTGTCTTTAAATGACAAAAACCTCAGAATTATGGGCCTTGCCTTTACCGCTGTGTAGCGTCCTAGCCTGTGAGCTCTTTCAATGGCAGCAGTGCTGATTGCCACGTTCAGTTTTTCGGAGCAAAAGGCAATCACTCGAGCCTCTGACTGAGCCCACGTTTCATTTACAGTATCTGGAAGGCCATAAACTATCAAATTGTTTCTTCTAGATCTGCCATCTAGGTCCTCATACGAGTCCCGTAATTTGGCGCAGGTATCAGCAAGATCTTCATTTTGAGCGAGTAGTTGCGTTACGTCATCCCGTAAAGGGGACACGTTATCTTCCACGAGCTTGACCTTTTCTGCCAGTTGCGATAGCTTTTGTTCGAGTGCTTGTTGGTCGGCTCGAATGGAACGAATTTCCGAAAGAATTTCAGTCTGTTGCTGTTGCATTGATGGTAGTGTCATGATGACATCAAACATTTCTTTTTCTTGTTGGGATGTCAGAGGGCCCGGGTTTTGTTCTACATCCCCAGACAGAAGCAGCAACATTCGAGCAACACGCATGCATGACAAAAATTTTGCACCCAGCAGGAAAACATTTTGAACAATCGTAGTCGACAGTGAGTTGGGATCTGGCACCAATTTTTTAAACGGCTTTCCGTTAACAAGGCGATAAGAATAACCAACCTGAAGAAAGACGAGCCGTGAGTGACTGACAGCCATGCCGGTGCCAGATCCCAAAGTGGGTGGTTGCAGTAGTCGCTTAAGTTGCCCTGCGCCGTCTTGTAGTGTCCCGGGTTGCCAGACGAAGTAACGGTAGCCGGACGGTGCCGACAGCGCTAGCACATCCAGCGGTGAGGAGCAATCCGACAGCAGTTGAAAAGCCGGGCAGATATCCGGGTTTGTGCCGTCATCGAAGATAGGACACGTTGTTGCTCCAGAACCAAGGAAAATTGCCAGCATCTGCGCAACCTGAAGAAAGACGAGCCGTGAGTGACTGACAGCCATGCCGGTGCCAGATCCCAAAGTGGGTGGTTGCAGTAGTCGCTTAAGTAGCCCTGCGCCGTCTTGTAGTGTCCCGGGTTGCCAGACGAAGTAACGGTAGCCGGACGGTGCCGACAGCGCTAGCACATCCAGCGGTGAGGAGCAATCCGACAGCAGTTGAAAAGCCGGGCAGATATCCGGGTTTGTGCCGTCATCGAAGATAGGACACGTTGTTGCTCCAGAACCAAGGAAAATTGCCAGCATCTGCGCAACCTGAAGAAAGACGAGCCGTGAGTGACTGACAGCCATGCCGGTGCCAGATCCCGGTGCCAGATCTTGAGCATTAAGTGCCTCTCGCATTTCTTTGAGGGCGCGCCTCCACGGGGCATGGTCTCTCGCACTGCACGTCCGCTTATCACACCGGACTCGTGACTCAAGATAGCAGGAAGGTCACTTCGCTCGCTGCCGCGGCCGCCTTTATGAAAAGGCGCACGCTGCTCGCATACGATGAAGTAAGAATTGTGAAAATTGTTCGCGCTCGTGCGTCTTTCTTTCGTGCGTCTCTGTTTAAGCTACATGTTTTAAGTGTCGAGCCGAAACAGTTGTTTGTCCACGCTTGTGCTGTGTATGCTTATTTGGGGCGCTCTTTCTGCATGAGGTGCGCACTGTCACTTTCGGGCTGCTTGCCGTTCTTTGCATCAAATTGCAATTTGTAGCTGTAACATTCATTCCGTCGAACAAAGCAAAATAAACGCTTAACTACTCGCTGAAGACACTTTTGACTTTTGTGGTTACCAATTCCAAAAACGAGGGATCAACCATGTGTTTTTTATATAGGTCAGTGACCTGTTTTTTCAACATTCTTGTTACCTGAAGAGAATGTGACTGTCCGTCGTACTCTTGACTATGTACTCACACTGTTCACACTCCAAACAATAAAAAAAATGCCCACACCAGCTTAACATTAAACAACTTTGTCTTTATCCCGATGAAATGGTACGCTCGAAAAGGCTGGGCATGTTGGCAAAAGCTCATTCATCACCCACTATCGTACAAAAAACGTAGTAGGTGGTGTTATTATCGTGTTCGTGGTATTAACAAATAGCTGACAGCAGTAATGTTGTCAGGGGGTATACGTACCTGGCGACTGCTCCCCGATATGAAGCAACAGGTCTTCGCCAACAACAGGCCGTCGCATCTTCGTAATAAGCAGCACCGGCAAAACACGAACACAGAGCGGAAGCACACTTCAAAGTGAGAGGAAAATCGACTCGAACCCGGCTCTTCGCGAAGCGCCGAGCAGATTGCCCAAAGAAGAAAAAGTGGTGCAGCCACACACCGGGCGTACTGTACACCGCATTCGCGTATCTTAATTTTGCAACCCTAACGCCCTGTTCACAGTAGATGGGCTACGAACGGATCGTTGGTACGAGAATCGTAACCGTAAACACAACCAAAGTAATGGGCTTGTTCAGACGTTGTTCTGTTCGACGTAAATTACGAAAGAGTGCTTTCCTGCATACGGTGTTGTGTACGAGGTTCCATGCGTGAACTGCGAATGTGTGTACATCGGTGTATCCGGTAACTTCGAGCGACGGCTGAAACAGCACAGCAATGATGTAAAAGGACGAGGCGGTGTCATCAGACGCCCTCGCCCAACATGCGCAAGCTTCAAATCAAGAGATAGACTGGGGCGAGGCACGTATCGTTGCTACCGAGAAGGATACGAGTTCTAGATTGTATCTGATATCACTGACGCTATTGCTCAGTTAAGATGTTAAGTTTTTTATGCTTTGTATATGCCTTGTGTATGCCTTTTTGTTCTTGCCTTGTATATGCTTTGCATATGCTTAGTTTATATGCCAACTTTTGTATTGTTTCTTTTCCCGTTCCATACTTACAATGTTGTTTCCCTCTGGTTATTATAATGTGTACTTCCCATGCCCCTCCTGCTTGGGCCCTTACCTGGGCCTGCAGTATGTCATAAATAAATAAATAAATAAACTAACAGTACAAACAAGAAAGCCCCGCCGTGGTGGTCTAATGGCTAACCCGCAGGTCGCAGGATCAAATCCCGGCTGCGGCGGCTGCATTTCCGATGGAGGCGGAAATGTTGTAGGCCCGTGTGCTCAGATTTGGGTGCACGTTAAAGATCTCCAGGTGGTCTAAATTTCCGGAGCCCTCCACTACGGCGTCTCTCATGATCGTATGGTGGTTTCGGGACGTTTAACCCCGCATATCAATCAATCAATACAGACAAGAAAAAAAACGCTCAGCCACACGAATGGCAATCTGACCCCCCCCCCCCCCCCGCATAAGCAAAATGTTTAGGCCATGTGCTGTAAGTATTTAAACGCTAAGCTTCCACCTTTTGCTGTAATTGTGAACAAGGCTGCCGTTCTGCATGGGTGCCGAAACGTCATTATATGTTTTATTCTGTTGTGGTCGGCGTTTTTGCATTTTTATTTATTGATTCTTTCCGACCAGACGGACGTCCATCGAAGCCTCTATTTCATTTAGCGTAAAGTGCGAAACGTTAGGGACGTATAGGTTGCTGGGCTTACCGCTTTTACAACAGGGGATGCGACTGTTACGGCCAGACCAATGAGCAAAGTAGTATGCGGTTTTAACGCGATAGCGTCGAAGAGCTCAATTCGAAGAAATTGCGGCGTCGACATTGGCGTCATTGGTTTTGAGCGAAAAATTGTCATCTTATGTCTGACGGAAAAACCGAGAACGATGCAAATAAAATAACACAATTTCGCCGAGCCCTTCAAATAGTTCGTTCGGGTTATCCGGATTATTATCGTCACAGATTGACAATAATTGTGTCGTCATCAAGACGTTATTGTGACGTCATCACGACTTGACGAGACGTCCTGTGATAACGTGATGCCACGTTATTATCACTTGGCTGAAGTTGGGCCGCTCACGGAGGCATTGCACGAAACCCGGCGAGGTGCAGAAATCACTCAGAAAGGGCCGCGGGAAGTTCTCCTAAAATCATGGTTCGTACCTAATGATGAATATTGGCCCAGTACTAAATAAAATTTGCAGTATGTTCTTTGGTACATTGCTTGTATAATCTAAAAACAACTAATACAATCAATGAGGGCTTCCTGTAGAGTGACTGAAGTAAAGAATAACCGATTATTATTTTTCCAGACCCATATTTTGACGACGTGGTTCTATGAATCTTGCCCTAAATGAGGCCAACCGGCGACAGTATGTTACAACTAAATTTGTTTCCCTTCGCATCACATAAGAGGCACAAAGGGGAAAGCATTAGACTTGCTCTACGCAGGTAAAAAATTGAGGTTCAGCATATCGGCCGCGAAGGAGAGAAGAAAGAGATTGCGTTAGTCGGCGAGTCCTCTCAGGTATACAGTTTACTTTAAATACGCTAGAGGAAACGTTGTCGCCAGGGCCTATCGAGAGCATGTTTATTGAATTCCCCCATGTGCATTTGCTGTAATCAAGAGGAAATGATTAGTCATTTCTATTATCTTGTCGCCGTTTCCACATATTCCGGAAACGCATACCAGCACCACCTCTTCAAAAACTGGGCCTGCAATCGTCAGAACCTGTTCGTCTTTCTTTAAGGACCTCTACACGAAAGTAAAGACACAGGGATGTTTTATTCGCCGTTCAGGAATACATCACTGCGACTAAACGATCTTTTTACTAAATTGTGGGCTCACTACATATTTTCAAACTTGCAATTGGCGCTTCAGATCACCAATAACTAACTAGAGTTTCTGGGAATGAAGCAATGCAGAAAGTATCGGGGGAAATGCATCTTACAATCAGCCAATCGGCTCCATTGGGTACGAGCCATGTGCAGAGGAAAACAACAAACAAACAAACAAAGTTTAACGCATGGCGCTTCAGCCTGCATAGGAGTGATGGGAACTACACGAATTTATCTAAACTTTGTTCTTTCGGTTCCGTTTGGTTTTGCGAGGCCCGGAGCCTTTTCGTAGGAAGATGAAAATCGGCAAATGTTCAGCAGTTCTTCATCACCACCTTCACTTTTTACGCTAACCCAACGGACCCTTTTCACGATTCGGATGGGCGCTTCTCGGCACTGCCCATTTGAACAAGTCATGGCACCGCCGGCCGGGATTCAAGAGTAGACGATACGAGCGTTCATATCGGCATATGTGATTCAACATGTTCCACGCCATTGCGTAAGCAAACAGCGCTCTAACAGGCTATTTGCACCAAGTGACAAGCCACCATTAGTTGTTCATTCTGCCTAGCGGGAAAGCTAACCTAAAAATTATGAAAAGGGTCTACTCAAATCGGTTCAAAATTATCTATTCCATTATTCGGGACAAACGCGAGAGCACAAGAATAAACGAAACCATTAGTGCGTTCGAAGCCACAAGCGCGAAGATTAGGCCAATCTGTGTACTACAAATCATTGCCATGGTGGGTGAACGATCGCAGCCGAAAGTCCTCTAGAGCTAATTTTGGGAAACGTTAAGCTCTTGGATAATGGCACAGAGTACCATCGGAAGTTTTAGCATGGACTGAAAAATCTATTCACTTACGGTGGCTCCACTAGGATCATATTGATGATGATGAAGACGACTACGAAGATGATGATGGCCTGTTCTGTCGCATAAATTCATTGTGAGCTGCTCTCATTCCTTTTTTTTTAAGAGATGCAAGGAGACTGCATTGCTGGATCTCCACAAATTATACAGCTTCATTCTTCATGCGATTTGGTGTTTTCTTAAAAGTATGGAAAGAAAAGGAAGATAGAAGCGTACCATGATGATGAAAAACCTTATTCAGGAAAAAAAAAAAAGGATAGACGCAGCAGGCTGTTCAGGTTGGGCGCTCTGTCCAGGGCACGTGGTCCAAGGCTTCACCGGTACGAGTGGCTTGGGGGGCCTGGTCAACCAAAGTTAGCTGGCTCTAAGACGGTAAGTTGGGCCAGTTGGTTAGGATGCATCGTGAACTTACTTACAGCAACACCAAAAAAAATACAGGACAGGGAAGGAGCAAAAGAGAAAGAAAAGACGGTGCCGTCTTTTCTTTCTCTTTTGCTCCTTCCCTGTCCTGTATTTTTTCTGGTGTTGCGCTGTAAGTAAGTTCACGATTATCTGGCTCTGCTTGGCCTCGTCCGCAAGCCATGCCTCCCACTGCTTGTGTAACATATGTGGATGGTTTGTAACGTGTGCGCTGTCGAAGTGTGTGGGGCTCTTGGTGCATTCCATTGTTATGTGGCTGAGCGTCGGTGTGTCTGAACACCATGGACATCTTTCTCTAAATCGGGCGGGATATATTCTACTTAGGTGGTACGAATTTGGAGAGCTATTGGTTTGTACGAATCTCCAATCCCTGCTTCGTTGGCTACTCAAGTCTATGTGGAAGGCCACACTCTTTTCGTTGCTCCCTTTGTGGAAGAAGGATCTCGCATGGACTACAAAGGGTTTCAAGGTCTGTGCCTGCCGTCGCTCGGTTGTTGAAGCCTCGAGCTGTACGATTTACCATGACGTTCCCTTCCAGACTTTCGCGATCAAGACATCATATTGCGTGACGATCTCCTGCTAATGGTTTATTTAAAACATTACACACTAGTTAAGGAAGCGTGTCTCAAAGAAACATTTGGCATGCCGCATTTGAATCTGAGAGGACCACCACAGATTCCCCCCTCTGCTTTCAGCGTTAAATATGGCTATGGCTATGGCAGCGGCCTTCACCACTGGCGTAAAACGTGTTTTTACCAAGGTCGTTGTGGCGTGCACATTTGGTGCAACGATCACTACCACATGTGTCCTACTCGCTTCACTGACGTCTGCAAAGAGGTTTTCGGGGCTATGTTTAAATGCTTCGCGTAACGAGTCTGCTGTTGCCTTCTTCCTTCCTGCGGGATACGTTGGACGTATATTTCCGGCGATAGGCACCCCAGTTGAAAGGATCGCGTTATTCTGCATCTATTAGCACTGTTTCCTGGTCAGAAAATAGCCTGGCGCAATGTGTATCCCATCTTTTCCAGAATTCTTCACCCTTGATAGCATGAATTTCAGCCTTTCCTTTTGAGATAGGAGCACCACACTTGTGTACTCTTCAAAGGTATTTTATGTGCCCGATTTTCCTACCTTTTTATTCGTTTTCCGGAATCCCAAACGATGCTTTGAAGACTTTCCTTACGATTGAGTTGATATGTTTTGTCTCCTGGCTTGTAATTGTCTGGTACGGCAGCGCGTACGTAACTCTGCTGATAACAAATGCATGAACGAGGGCAATGATTTCTTTCTTCTCTAGCCCCGCTTTGCTATTTGCTGTCCGCCTGATCATCCGGGCCACATTCTCCGTGGTTCTCCACGGCCTTTGCAGCCTGCGTGTCGTTCCCGAGTTTCCTTCTATCCACCTTCCTACTCCCCGATTGGTCTCCCATCCAGGAGTACTTTTATCGGTACGAAGTCCCTTTTCTTTGCGTATTCTGCTCTAATTTTCATCCAAATCATTATTTTTCTATTGTAACTGTAGTTTGTCTCATAAATTTCTTCGCGATTAGGATACCGGTGCAACTACGGAATGGCCTAGTCGCTTCTGACCAACACATGATAGTGCGTAATGAATAGGTCGGATTGAATGATTGGAGTTTTTTTTTTCGAATAAGAACAACACGAGGTTCAAGTCACCATTCTCTATTTTCACGAACCTTTAGGGGGCAGGTTTCAGGTGTGGAAGAATGAGGTCGAAGTAAGCTTAACGAAGCGAAATTGTGGTAATCTTCACAATAAAAACTAGGGCCAAAACAAATCTTTATTTTTGTTGTTCTTGCCAGCGTGGAAATTGAACTTTGAACTTAGCAGACGAACAAAAAGGAAACGGTTCACCTCCTTATCCCAGTGTTCAGTCCCATTAAAGTACCACTGAATCACAATTATACGAATCCTGTATTTTCAGTTTTATCACTTTGAGAAGAAATAGCATCGAAGGTGACGCCGGGGTCGTCTGCAGTACTTCAGATCCTGAAAGAGAATCGATTGACCAGTCAGGAACGAAAGAGCTGACACAAAACATTTCTGCAAGTGAGTGCACGCGTGAATGCGCATTGGGCTTCTTTTGAACATGCGTCGTCATAATACAGAAAGTGGTACAAATGTGATCCAATCGTTAAAAAAAGGGAAATATGCACACATAGTTCACGCCTGGAAAGCTTCGGAGGTTAACGAAAAAAAAGTCCCTTCTATTCCGAGATTCGAACAACCATTCCAGCACCCCCGACATCAAGAGTCGCAGGTGGACTTGTTACAATTCGTGAGAAATACGTCGCAGCGCAAACTCGACACAAGAGAACAAGATCTAAGCGCTGCGTATGAATCTCTTTGTGTGTGTGTGTGTGTGTGTGTGTGTCCTTGTGCCGCGACGCTGGCATTCGAATGGAGACGAAATTCTACAGGTCCATCTAGTGTGCCATGTCATCGCACGGTGAAGAACACCATATGGTCCAAATTTCCTGAGCCCTCCACTACGGCGTCTCTCATAAGCTTATCCTGGTTTTGGAACGGAAAGCCTCTGATACTATTATGAACACATGGCTTGCTCTTACGTCCTCGAAACGGCATTGTGACAGTACAAATATGAGATATCGAGCATTTTATGATGTCGCGCCTATTGCTTTGCCGTAAATGGCATGCAGGCTATTTCGATTGACGCACATAGGCGAAATATGCTCCAGCGGCCTCGTTATCCCATCGTCGCACAGTTAACAGTGGCGTGGTTATCTGCCCAGACGTCAGCTACGCGGCTATGTCGTTTTGTACGCTAAGAACCTGTGCCCACGACACCACACGCAGGCTATCAATACCGTCGCGGCAAGACTTTCGTGAAACGCACCAGGACGGGCCAATACACGAAGTGCAACGGTCCGGCCCGGACATCATTTGATCCGGTTGCAAACGGCCTTGCTGGCGTCGCTTGTGTAGTTAAGTGCCACGAAGTCTCGAATTTTCGTCAGCAACTCGGCGCGGCCGAACTTGTCGCCGAAGCCCATGTCGCCACACTGATACCCAAGCGAGTCAAAGTCGATGTCGTATATAGCGACGCCGTAGTTCAGCTTGAGGTAGTGCCGTTTCGCGTCGCAGAACTGCGTGGGGATCGCTTTCTTCGTGTAGCCGTCATACGTTGTTCGCCAAACAGGAAAAAAAAAATCGTGAGTAGAATGAAAGCTTGGGCTATAGTTGGAATACTTGCACGAAATATTTGCACGATTGATTGATTTGTGGGGTTTAACGTCCCAAAACCACCATATGATTATGAGAGACGCCGTAGTGGAGGGCTCCGGAAATTTCGACCACCTGGGGTTCTTTAACGTGCGCCCAAATCTGAGCACACGGGCCTACAACATTTCCGCCTCCATCGGAAATGGAGCCGCCGCAGCCGGGAATCGATCCCGCGACTTGCGGGTCAGTAGCCGAGTACCTCAGCCACTAGACCACCGCGGCGGGGCATTTGCACGATTCATGCAGCGCGAAAACACGAAGACTTCAAACAGAGGGCATGGTACACTGCACACAGCATTTCACATTTTTGTGCTTTAGCTATGCATTAATTCTGCAGAAATCTATCTAGCATGATCTCTTCTGTTCATACGATATATATTGAAACGTAATAGAAACTAATGAAACGTCACAAATACTGTATAACCCGGCCGTGGTGGTCTAGTGGTAAGGTACTCGGCTGCTGACCCGCTGGTCGCAGGATTGAATCCCGGCTGCATTTCCGATGGAGGCGGAAATGCTGTAGGCCCGTGTGCTCAGATTCGGGTGCACGTTAAAGAACCCCAGGCGGTCGAAATTTCCGGAGCCCTCCACTACGGCGTCTCTCATAATCATATGGTGGTTTTGGGACGTTAAACCCAACATATCAATCAAATCAAATACTGTATATCATGCGGCGCCATAATGGCGTGATAACGTGACGTTATCGCTAGTTTGAAAAAGGTCGCGTGAATTTCAGAAGAGGGCCTTGCGATTCTCGCAAACTCTCGTGAGGTCTCGCGTAAGGAAGTACAAACGAAGCTACTGAGGGCAACCGCCTTGACTGCTGCGACTGAACGTGAGAAATCTAGGGTATGATTGAGGCCCGCTGTAGTCGGGGAGACTAAACTAGTTTCGACTACGTCGCATCACTTAACGTTCAATATTGATGAGATCTATTGGACATCCATGCCCAGGATAGTATAGGGGATGTTATGTGGGGTAAATGTGATGTAAATGGGAAGAAAGAAAAGTGGATGAAAAGATAACTTGCCGTAGGCAGTGAGTGAACCCGCGTCCTTCCAATAACGCGTCCAATACTCTACCAACTGAGCTACTCCGGCGGCTACGGCATTTTCGCCTCCGCAAATGCTGTAGGCCCGTGTGCTCAGGTTTGGGTGCACGTTAAAGAACCCCAGGTGGTGGAGAAATTTCCGGAGCCCTCCACTACAGCGTATCTCATAATTATACGGTGGTTTTCGGACGTTAAACCCCGCATATCAAGAAATTTGCAATTCCTTTAGCTTATTCGTTGTGAGTTCGCGTTTTAGATGCGGAGCATCTAATACTCGAGGCTTGTAGTGCGGCGCCGTCCGCAAGCTTCCTCCTCCTCTTTCCACCATCTGTGCATCCCTTCCTCCTCTACACACCGCGCGCGCTTCACTCCTCCACCATCTGTGCACCCTTCCTCCTCTACACACCGCGTGCGCTTCTCCTCTTCACGAACATTCGCTAGCTGTATAATGTAGCGCGCATGCGCCGTCACGCTTCGAGAACATCGGCAGCTGACGCGCGCGCATGCGCCGTCGCGCTTCGAGAACATCGGCAGCTGACGCGCGCGCATGCGCCGTCGCGCTTCGAGAACATCGGCAGCTGACGCGCGCGCATGCGCCGTTGCGCTTCTCCCCCTTCTCGAACATTCGACAGCTGACGCGCGCATGCACCGTCACCCACCATCTGTGCCGCGCGCGCTTCTCCCCTTCGAGAACATTCTACAATTCTCCGGATTCTCCAGTGGACGCGCATGCGCCGTCGCGCTTCGAGAACATTCAACAGCTGACAGTGCATGCGCCGTCGCGCTGTATATATACTCAAGGTCGGCGCTCGCTCGCTCAGTTGCCGCTCGTCGGTTGGTTTGTACGGCGCGTCGACGTCCAAGGTCGCGGTGAAATGAATGCCAACGAATCCACAAACACAATGATCGACGTCCCTTCGACCAGCGCCGCCCTTTCGCATACGTGTGTACGTGTTCACTCATTTAACACCCCCTCCTACAACCACGTTAACCAATTTAGCCATCGACCCAAGTAAGTCGCAATTTAACACCCCATTTCACAACCACGTTAACCAATTTAGCCATCGACCCAAGTAAGTCGCACTTTAACACCCCGTTAACCAATTATATGCTCCGCATCCTCCTCAGTGTTCCCCCGAGGGAAGCTGCGGGCAATTTTTTTTGAACGCGTGCGAAAGTGCCGCCTTTTTTACGTGCACCTCGAACGCTACGCGGCGCCCGCGTCTACACGAAACGCTCATGGTGCGCCCTCGTCATTTTCCACAGCGTTACGAGTGACGCGCCAAAACAGATTACTTCGCGTAATGCCACACGTGCCGAAGCTTCGCCTCCGCAGCTTTCCCTTCAGTGCCAAGAAAAGTTATCGCCGGGTGTACCACGTTGCAGCCAGCTCTCGAAAAGCACGTCCGTCGCGGATGGTTCTCGAGCGAAAAATAAGCCCGCGATCTTTTTGCGTCAAGGCGAGAGCCGCCCATGGCCTCACCCCACTACGTGCAGGTGACAACATGGCTAATCGTGTGTGGCCTACAACGCAACACCACTTGCAAGCCAAACAAGAGGGACAAAGAAATTGCACGCTCTATACCAAGGAATCGCCGGCCCGACCAAACCTCCATGGGCCCAACCCTCACAATCTATATCAGACAAGCAGACACTGCAGTGGCACAGCAGTTCTGTCACTTCCGCTTCACAAAGCCAAGGTCGCACACACAATGTTGCCATTAATTTTGGCAAGTGTGGTGAAGGTTTGGAGGCAGGCTAATGGTTCATTTTGAAAAAAAAAATTCTGTGGAACTCTCTATATAACCTGCAATTTGGAATGATGGCGCGAACGTGCAAATGTACATACCAAGTCAATTTTTTTGAAATCCATTCACCTTGAATAATCGTCGGAGTTGGCATTTAATTCTGGTGCGTCATTCGAGTGTTATACGCCTGGGACATGTGCCACAAAAAAGGGGACACGAAGACCAGCGCCGTTCTCAAAACTAACTTTATTAGCACAGGAAGACACATTATGGAAGCCTTCAACTTTCGCAGGAAAAGGCCTAGTTCGCCAAGTGTGCCTGCTATAACCCTGCACGACCAAGAATTTTCCTTGAATAGTTTTTGCCACCTGATACAATTTATTCTTGGTTAGTACACTTTGAACCTGTTCCAATTATTCTTTACTCGGCGCCATCGGCGTGTGTTCCCGGTGTGATAGGCTTTGCTTTAACACTTGTGTTTCTGTGCTAATAAAGTTATTCATCGAGACACCAGAGGATACGGTATAATCTCTTTCGTAATGAGACGCAAAATATTCTATTCTAATATATATATTGTATTCTGTCTGGCGCATAGTCAACTGACCTAGCTCGGCACGTACCTTTTCTTTGATTGCTCGTTTGCTTTCGAAGACCATCGCAGTGTCCAGCAAGAAGTCCACGGCGAAATCAGCTAAGTACGTCCTGTTGTATTCGTAGGTCACAGCCATCGGACCGAATTCTCCAGGCTTTGGGCAAGCCTTTGATTATAATAATGATAAAAAAAGATAGTGTCAGTAGCACCCATAGGCGCGCAGTGAGCCACATCACGAAATCAAGGGGTAATGGGGGCAGCGGGAACTTCTAGTTGAAGAAATTATGGCAGAAACGAAGTAATGGCGATTGTCCTACCATAACACCTTCAGCCCTCCCTCCGCACAAGTGATGAAGTCAGAAGAATGCTTCGGAAAGGATGAAAAAGGGTCACTCTAAGTGAAACCCTCAGCCCAAAATTAGACAACCAGTGATACTATTGAAGAAGTTTAGCTTAAAGGCAACTGTGGGAGAGTTATTATAGAAAAAAGTATTTGCGCTCAAAATATTCATGTGATCACGTCATAGCCCTTCACATGATTCATTTAAAGAAAAAAAAAACTAGGTCTGGATAAATTATTTCTATTCATTCTCGAGACTGGAAACGACGATACATTGTGTTTCAAACGGTTCCAGCAACACTTCTTCAAGAAGCCATGGGACGGATTCACTAAACATGCTTGTTGCGTCACGATTTCCCTGTCGCGAAAATTTTTCGATACACCTGGTACTGGCGGATTAACAGTGATTTGTCATACGCTGCGATTGCATTCCCTCTTCTCTCGTTCCCACGAAAGCGGTTCCAGCTAAGCGCAGGTATGATTTATGTATGTGGCTGCTTTAGGACGAGAGTTGCGCCTACGTTTTCCGGGCACCGCTCGCTCCTCTACCAGAAATTCCATTGCCCCTAAGCACCGGGCGCCGTCACGTGGCGACAAGTGGCTCCTTGCGCTGCGGAGAAGCCACCCGTTTGCAGCCAACGGTAATACTATGCATGTTCCGGACATCCAAGCGCAATGACCTCGGTACTGTTGTTATTCTGACTGCTGCTGAGTCGGTGCTGCTTGTCGAGTTGCGTGTAACAGGGGGCTCTGGGCAATTTCGATCACCTGCTGCCTTATAGGGTGCCCTTTAATCGCGCAAATGAGATGACACACGGATAGCTTTTTCAACATACGGCGGGGTGTTTGGCGCTGAACTACCGTACCCAAGTGAAAAATGATGAGCTGGTGCCTCGAGCAAACATTTATACACACCTCCGGCTTCAGAATCGTGAGAATCCATGCTTGTTACGTGTGTTAAGCACGAGAAAACTCAACTGCCGTTCTCTGAGATATATACTATAGACATCGTGTATTATTTCTACAGCGCTAGCCGCATTTTGTCAAGGTGTCATCGCTTGGTAATTGCATCCGTTTCAGAAGATGTTTCCACAGAAATAAAGATTGTAGCGTCTTCAATAAGCGCAATTTATTGTACGCACAATAGCGCTAAAGCTAAAATAAGCGCGGAATATAGCTAGCTTTTGTAAGCGGGTTGTGTCGGCTTCCCGACACATATGACCCATCTAAATTGGTCCACGGCACGTAAAATGCGATCGGGAAGCGTTAATGTTTACCAGAACCATTAAAAAAAAAGAAAGCAGTGCAGCTGGTGCACTGATACCAACGATTGCGGCTGGTAAATAAGAGCCGAGCGACTTAATTTTACTAACATTACAAAAATAGAAAGAATGGCAAGAAAGAAAGAATGGTGCTTGCTAAATCGCTAAATTTAGTTACTTCAATCAACTTATGTCGTGTTTCGTGTCTTAAGGACGACGATGCTGGACGCGACAGTGAACTTGAAGTGCGCATTCGATATTTTCAGATTTTCGAACCCTTATTACGCCTACGTATGCGCCACGTAGACATTTTTATCCATATCGGACCGAATTGGATTAAACATTCTCGACTACATATGCAGCTAGCGCCAGGGAGCCGAACGTAACGGAGAGATGTCATGATATTGTTACGTAAAAAATACACGAGGTGTGTCTATTTAAAATCTATATTCAAAATGATGCGTATGGCGTCGACTAAGATGGAAGCAGCACGCACAACCGACAGACCACTTCCTCGTTGTCGTCTTCTGACCGCTGATACGTCAGCTACGTAGCAATATTATGGCTTGACTGTAAACGGAAGTGCAGTGAGTGAGTGAGTATGAACTTTATTAAGGTCCTGAGAGGAAAGAAAGCGGTGCCGAAAGCCCCGCCATCAATCCGGCGGCTCCACCCAGGTCGGGACCGGTAGACAGAGTCTCTCGGCGACGGCCCGGGCCCTCTGGACAGCCTTGAGCTGGGCGATGAGCTCTGTGCTTCGAAGGGCGGAGTCCCAGGAGGACTGGTCAGAAAATTCTGTACCCACGTTGGCAGGGCACAACCAGAGCATGTGGTCGAAATTGTTATACTCGTTTCCACAGTGTGGACATGCAGTGGAAAAGTCCGGATTAATCCTGCTTAGTGTCGTTGGTGTGATGTATGTACGTGTCTGCAATTGTCTGTAAGTGATTGCTTGTGCTCTGTTCAGATCTCTGTGAGGAGGAGGAAAAGTTCGACGTTCTAATCTATGATGTGAGGTGAGTTCGTGATATGATACAAGTGGGTCTTTGTAATCGAGGTTCCTGCAGGCTGCATTTAAGTGAGGGGGCGAACCACTGACGCGGAAAGTGAGCTCTCGCGCCAGTGTGTGTGCCCGCTCGTTTGGGTTGCCAGCAAAGCCGGAAATGTTTCCCATGTGGGCTGGGAACCATGCGATGTGTGTAGACCGAAAGTTTTCCTCCTTCGTCTCGTGGTTGAAAAGCCTGTTAACGACCGCAGCTGCCTTCGAAGAGACTAGGGCCGCCGAAAAAGTTCTTATAGCTGTTCTAGAGTCCGAGTAAATGACAGAGGCTTCAGTGCAGCTTCGAAGGGCTAGCGCAATGGCCATTTCCTCTGCTTCGTGGGTGAAGTTGGTAACTACCGTGGCTGCGTTGACGAGCGAGCCGTGGGCGTCCACCACAGAGACTGCATAGGCACCTCGATTCCAATATTTTGCGGCATCAACGAAGAGGACCTGCGTATCGTTGCACATGATCTTGGCGAGTATTGCCTTGGCTCTCGCTTTTCTTCGTCCTTCATTGTGGGTTGGGTGTATGTTTCTGGGAATCGGGTCAACTGTTATCGCTTTCGTGGCTTGTGTGCAAAGTTGGGACTTTTCTGGCGGCATGAAGAAAGGCTGAAGACCGGCTTCAAACAATATCTCGTTGCCCGCCTTTGAGAGTGAGAGCCGACTAATCTGTGCATGCCGCTGTGCCTCAAAGAGTTCGGTAGCTGTATTATGCAGGCCCAATTGTAAGAGTCGTTCCGTACTAGTGTTGCGAGGGAGGCTCAGGACCCTTTTCAATCCTGTTCGAATTAATGTATCAATTTTGTTGAGCTCTGTCTTCTTCCAGTTGAGGAAGGGGGCGGCGTAAGTCACGTGGCTGATGAGAAAGGCGTGAAATGCTTTCATGAGGTTGTCCTCTTTCAGACCAGCCCTTCTACTGTTGACCCTTGATAATACCCTGGTGAAGTTGAAGACACTTTTCTCTATACGTTTGAGGGCCTCCGCGTTGTCACCGCTGTAAGCACCAACTACCATGCCCAGGACCTTGATTGTGTTACATATTGGGATACTACCTCCGTCCTTGGTGTGTAGGTGAACGGGGAGGGAGCTAAGGAGCTGTCCCTTTCTGGGGCCGTGTTTACACAGAAGGAGCTCTGATTTGCTCGTAGATAGCTTCAGCCCCGTATTTTGTAGGAAAGCTTGTGTGGTGTCTAGGGCATGTTGTAGGTTCTGCTCCAGGGAGCCTAGTGGGCCACTTGTGGACCAGATGGTAATGTCATCTGCGTAAATCACGTGTCCTACCCCATGAACTTTCGAGAGTCGGTTCGCCAGATCGTGCATTGCGATGTTGAAAAGAAGTGGCGAAAGCACTGACCCTTGGGGGGTGCCGACGTTTCCCAGCTTGTGCTTACGGCTTCTGATTTGTCCGATGTTTATGGTAGCCGTACGGTCCGCCAAAAACGATCTGACATAGTTGTGAAATTTTTCTCCGAGATGTAAACTGGAGATTTCGTTGAGGATATGTTCGTGCCTGACCGTATCGAAGGCCTTCGTTATGTCGAGCGCCAGGATGCCCTTTACGTCCCGTGATTTATTGTCTATCACAGCACTCCTGATAAGGAGCATGGCATCTTGTGTTGATAGTGATTTTCGGAATCCTATGAGATTGTGGCGAAAAAGGCTGTTTGCTTCGATGTGCTCTGCAATTCTATTGTGAATGACATGTTCGGCGACCTTTCCGAGGCACGAAGTAAGGGATATTGGTCTCAAGTTCTCGGCATGGAGCGGTTTTCCGGGTTTGGGGATGAGAATTATATTGGCAGTTCGCCATTCATCCGGTACGCGGCCCGCCGTCCATACCTCGTTTATTTTCTTTGTAATGATTTGTATGGCTTGGTTATCTAAGTTTCTGAGAAGTGCAAAAATTGAGTGAGTTGGAGCACCTGTGTGCATTTTCACATGCGCTATTTGGTCTAATATTTACATGCTAAGGAGCATCAGCATAAAATTACACCTCGTAATTATGGTCCGTTATTAACTTTACAGAAAATAGGAAGGAAGCTGTTATGTCCGGTGTTGTCGTTGGCCCATAGACGTACGCGTAGGTCGCGGTAGTCCAAAAAGCTCAGACAGCCTCGAACGGTTAAAAACAAGTTTATTCCTATTCGGGTGGAGGCGGCGGCCGAACTGCCGGGGGAAACGAACGGTGGCTCGTTTGCGCCGAGCGGGGGAAGGGGAGGAGTCAACATCTGGAAGCAGTTTCAGCATCCGGTCCTTCGCGGGTTCGGAGGCTCGCTCGTGACACAGGGGTGCTTGGAACACAACATCTCCTCCCTCCCTAGATTGTCGCTTGGAAGCGATCTGGGGGCCGCCGTGGGCGCGTGGACGCTCTGGACGCACTAGGAAGAGAAGCCTCCACTCGCTGGGTGTCGTTTCTCTTGTGTTCAGGGCCGGGGGGCGGCGGCGCCGATTCATCTGGTGCGAGATGCCAGGCTAAGTGGAACGAAGCTTCCGTGGAGGTGGCTGCTTGAATGGGAGGTTCCCTTGGCAAATTACCTGAACGGCGTAGCTGATTAAGGTGGCGGCGTGTGGCCTTTCCACCAATGTCGACGAGCCATGACCGCAAACCTATGCGTTTGAGTGCCGTCGCTTCAACCCAGCCGGGCTTTCTGTGGAACTGGCGGGCGTATATGCGCTGTCCACTTTCAATTCTCCTGCTATGCGGGAGCTTTTCTTCCTCCGACGGTGCTTTCGCTGAGGGCTCCGGGATAATTGCTGACAGCTGGGTTCTCATTTCTCGTCCGAACATCAATTTCGCTGGCGTTTGATCAGTAGTGCTTTGAACAGTGTTGTGCTGTCTGAAGAAAAAACGCGCGATGCGGCGTTGCATTGTCCCAGTCTGGTCTTTAGTAAGGGCGCGCTTTAGCTCAGCCACGTAGCGCTCGGCTTGTCCGTTCGTAGCCGGGTGGTAAGGAGCTGATGTAACAGACGAGACGCCGTTGTCGCTGTAAAACTTGAGAATCTCCGTGGACACAAGCTGAGTGCCGTTGTCCGAGACCACCTTGCGCGGTAGGCCAAACGTTGCAAACAACGACCGCAGAGTGTCGATAACTGCCGCCGATGTCGTTGTAGCCATTTGTTTTACCTCCAGCCACTTGATGTATGCGTCTACAACCACCAGGAACGAACACCCTTCGATAGGTCCAGCAAAATCAATGTGCAGCGTGTGCCAAGGCGTGTCTGGTCTTTCTCATTCAGGAATAGGGGCTCTTGGCGGGCTTCTGTTGTTGCATTGGCAAGGCTGGCAATCGTGAACTGTTAATTCTATATCATGGTCGATACCAGGCCACCACATATAACTTCTGGCGCACTTTTTCATGGCAACAATGCCTCGATGACCTGCGTGGACAAGCGACATGGCCTGTTCGCGAAGTGCCGCTGGAATTACAACTCTTGATCCCAAGGTGACGCAACCGCGATGAGTGCTCAACTCCGCAGCTCGCTTGCGGTAAGCGTTGAAGTGTTCACCCTTTAGCTTCTGCACGTTGCCTTCTTGTATAGCTGCGTAGACTTCCTTCAAGACAGTGCACTCCTGCGTTGATGCTGCTACCGTGTCAGCTGTTAGCGGAGGGTTCGGCAGCGCCTCGAACATGAGTATATCACCCGGCGGGGGTGGTTCATCTATTGTGGTGTCTAGCGGCAGGCGGCTTAGTGCGTCGGCGTTCTGGTGTTTCTTCCCAGTGCGATGTACGAGTTCGTAATCGTACGCCGACATCTTGATGCACCATCGTGTCATTCGCGGCGACAATGTCTGTGGCATTGGCTTCTGGGGACCCATAATACCCAATAAGGGCCGGTGATCTGTTATGAAAGTCACTCTCCTGCCGGTAATGTACTGCCGAAAGTGATCTGCTGCGTAGACGATGGCAAGTCCCTCTTTATCTAGCTGGGAATAATTCCTCTCTGCCTGCGATAGGGTGCGCGAAGCAAAAGAGATCGGGGCTTCCCGTCCCTGGTTGTCAACTTGGGAGAGGACTGCTCCCACTCCGTATGGTGATGCGTCACAGGCTAGCAGTAGGGGTCTCCTTTCGTCGTAGTGTCGCAGAACAGTAGACTTGCGAAGTAGTTGCTTAAGGGCAACAAATGACTCTTGGTGGCGTGGCGACCAAGTCCATGGGACTTCTTTCTGCAGGAGCTGATATAGATCGTTGGCCACTGTAGCTCGATGTTCTAAGAACCGGTCGTAGAACGTCAATAGCCCCAAAAACGACTGCAGTTCTTGCTTGTTAGTAGGCGCTCGTGCTTCGGTGATTGCACGCACTTTGTCTTCAGTGGGATGGATACCCTGCGCGTCAATTTGATGTCCAAGAAACTTCACTTCAGGCACCGCGAAAACACATTTTTCTTTACTGATGCGCAAATTAGCATTTGCTAGCCTTTCCAAAATGAGCTCCAAGCGTTCTGTGTGCTCTTCATTGCAGGCGCCACCGACAATAACATCGTCCAAGTAGACGCAAACACCTGGGATCCCGCTAAGTGTAGACTTCATAAATTTCTGGAAGATTGCTGGCGCTGCAGATATTCCGAGTGGTAGCCTCTTAACTTTGTAAAGACCCTTAATAGTGTTTATCGTGAGCAGTTCAGACGTTGATTCGCGCACCTTCAGCTGCTGGTAGGCTTGTGTCAAGTCAAAGGTGCTGAAGATTTTTCCACCACGAAGCGTGCTAAAGACCTCTTCCGGTGTCGGCAGTGGGCAGGAAGATGCTTTTGTCGCCAGGTTGACAGTGCTCCGGTAGTCTCCGCAGAGGCGTAGGGTACCGTTCTTCTTTCGGACGACAACGAGTGGTGTAGCCCATTCCGAATGTTACGTCGGTTCGATGATCCCTTGTTCCTGCAGTCGGTCAAGCTCATTCTCGACTGACGTTCGTAGGGCGAAAGGCACCGACCTAGCTTTAAAAAATTTCGGCGTCGCAACCTCCCGCAGCTCCAGTGTGACTGGAGGTCCGTTGTTCCCTGGTATTTCTTCGGAGAAAACCGCTTTGTACTTATCTTGAAGCGGCTCCACTGACGGATAACTGGGTGTGTGGTGAACTCCGCCAATGACCACTCCAAGGGGGGTGAACCAATTTCGTCCTAAAAGGCTTGATCTAGAACCGTGGACGACTAGCAAGGGGAGCTGATGGGTCTGCCCGTTGTAGTACACGTCTACGTTGGCACAGCCCAGCAGTGGAAGGGAATGTCCGGACCACGTTCTCAGCTGCGTGTCGTCTTGCTGGAGAGCTGGCGCGTTCTCAGGCCAAGTAGCGCGAAAAGTGTCCTCGCTGATGAGCGTACATGCTGCTCCGGAATCCACCTCAAACCTGATAGGGCGCTGGTGTACCATAATTTCAGTTGTAATCTTCGGTCTCGTTCCGAGGTTCACAACGGCGTTTAAGTCATATAGTGCCGATGACGTTAGTGCTGTTCGGCTTGTATCTTGCGTCTGGCCCTCCTGTGCGTCGACATTGTTGTTCCGTTGCACTGAAGTCTTCGGTCCGAGCTGTTTGTGCTTCGAGATGCATGCCTTTTCAATGTGTCCCAGTTTTTGGCAAAAATTGCAGGTCACTGTCTTGTATCGACATACCTGGGGATCGTGCATGTCGTCGCATCGCCAACAGCGCTGTGTCTTTCTGCTTGATTTCGCCTTAGACGTGGAATGACCTGACTGCTGACTGGTGTGATGCACCGGCTCGACGTTCCGTCGAATATCCCTCTGCTGGTGACCGGCGCTCTCCGCTCGTTGGGCGATGTCGTAGGCTTTGGAGAAGGTGAGACACGTCTCCGCGAACAGGCGTTGTTGTAGGCCTGCGTCACGCAGTCCGCACACAAAATGGTCACGCAACATAACGTCCAAGGGGAGCATAGTGGTGTTAGCAGGTGTGGCAGTCGATCCTCCCTCCTGCGCAGTAGCTGCAGTTGTCGCGGTCAACGTCCCGAAATTGCAGTCAGCAGCGAGCTTTTTGAGGGCCGCTACGTATTTGGCCACTTTTTCGCCTTCCAGTTGGTCTCGCCGTTGGAAGCGGGCTCGACAGTAGACCTACGATGGCCTTGGGTCATAGTGCGCTTGTAGCGCTGCTACGATGTCGTCGTAGTCAACGGCTGCTGGAGTGCGTGGCTGAATCAGGGCACAGACTGTGTCGTATGTCTGCTCCCCACACAGCGTTAGCAGGTTGGCCCTCTTCATTGCTGCATCAGTGATGTTGTTAGCCTCGAAGTAAAATTGTAGGCGTCCAAACCACGATGACCATGATGAGCCGTTGAATTCGGGTAGCCGATTTGGGAGCCCGTGCGTAGCCATAGCTTGTAGCTTGTCAATATCGTTGCGTAGCGTTGGTCCAAATCCACTTCCTCGTCGCCACTGTTATGTCCGGTGTTGTCGTCGGCCCATAGACGTACGCGTAGGTCGCGGTAGTCCAAAAAGCTCAGACAGCCTCGAATGGTTAAAAACAAGTTTATTCCTATTCGGATGGAGGCGGCGGCCGAACTGCCGGGGGAAACGAACGGTGGCTCGTTTGCGCCGAGCGGGGGAAGGGGAGGAGTCAACATCTGGAAGCAGTTTCAGCATCCGGTCCTTCGCGGGTTCGGAGGCTCGCTCGTGACACAGGGGTGTTTGGAACACAACAGAAGCAAAAATAATTTATCCGCAACGTGCCGGTAGCGGCCTTCAATACGACTCCGCGCGTCGGAAACCTTTAGATGGGAAGCATCTTGTGGCGGGCACTTCGTCCATCCCTCCTTCCGGCGGCGTCCACGCCTCCACTGCATATTCGCATCGACCTCGCCCCTCTGTCCTCTCCTACGCTTCCTCTCTCTTCCAAGTCGGCGGCGAAGGCAACGAAACGTTTGCTCAGTACATACGATCACATCGAAGCAGTTGATCATCGGTTTCGCGGCGGTCGAGGTTCTCGTTAGCCCTGCGCTGACGGGCCCCGTCACTGTAGTCACACTTACACTACGCTGATGGGCCCCCTCCCTCTAACGATAGTACTGCGTTGCCGAGCCCCGTCACCATAGTCACTGCCTGAAAATGCAGCCGCCGCAGCCGGGATTCCATCTCGCGACCTGCAGGTCGGCAGCCTAGACCCGATTTCAATTGGTAAGCCTAAAAAATAAGATAGTGAAGCGTAACCGCTAAGCATTTGCTGATATTTGTTTCGTGAGAAAACAGCTCCAAGCCACACGAACACACACAGAGCCAGAAGTACTAAGATGAGACAAATCAGTGTACTGCCCATCATTCCCAAGGTCGCTGAAGCGCCGTGCATCACAGCTTGACACTAGCGCGAGAGTTCCCTCTAGTGTATATTTAGGAAACTCTATGCCCCAACGCACACGCCAGAGACATCGAACGTGATCCCGTGCTAACCATAGAAAACGTGTTCTCTCGAATGGAAACGTGGAACGCCGCAAGACTGATGATCAGTGGCCACGAAGTGCTCGTGTGTTGAGGAAGCGTATCGTTTACTCTGCCGCCAACTCGGGAGAGAAGGTAGGAACGTAGAAGCGGACAAATAGAGGGGGAGAGGTTATATGTATACGCAGGAAGGTGTGGACGCCACTCTACTGAGGAAGTGTTTGGTTGGATCACTGTCGACTCGGGAGAGAAAGAGAGAGGGAGAGCAGGGGAGAAGAGAGAGGGCGAGGGGATGCTCATATGGAGCGGCAGTGTGGACGCCGTGGGTAGGACGGAAGGACAAAGCTCCCGCCATAATAAGTTTCGCATCTAAAAATAAAAGTTCATGCCAATTGCGCAATTTATTGAAATTGTGACAACAGTAGGTCAAGAAGCTTTCAACTTGAAGTTATCAAATATATAGGTAGTTATTTGTGATTTCATGCCACTGAGAGGATTAAACGTAGTGGCAACGCACTCCTCTCGCATGTGTCGCTCAAAATCCCGCCGGGTACTGGCACCCACTCGGTCCTCACTTACTGATCATAAGGTGTAGACGACAGCATATAAATAGACCTACTTTGTTTGGCTTCATGTCGAACGCCTTAGTGTGTCGTGCGACGCAATGCTTGAAGAGATGGTAGCCATCATTGCCGCTGCCGGTGGGGGCCTCGTACAAGTGGCCTCTCATGGTGATGCCGACGGCCAGGGACGAGGAGACCTGCTCGTCTTGCAGGTATTGCAGCAAATCCAGGGAGTTGTTCTTGCGAGTAAGAGAAAAAAAATATTGGGAAATACAAACAATGAACGGGATGAGTTCAGCTTATAAGGGCCATGCTACCAATTCTAAGGGGTACGAATACCGCAAACTTGAAAGGAAAAGATTCAAGAAAAAAAGCAAGAGGGAGAAGAAAGTTCTGGCACTTAACTTCAATTGTTTATTTCAAAGAACGAGCCACCAGATTACAGCTGTCTGGGCATGCTATCATCACTATCTAAAAACAGTGGTCCAACTCGCATATCAAAGAGCTGCATCTCGTTTTGGAAAAGTGAAACGGTCGTATCACTGATGCAACCCGTGCCTCTCTTCTTAACGTGGTACCATAACACACGAATCCCCTTCCCAGAGTGCGCTTTATTTTTTAGATTAGTCGTTAACGCTTGACCTAAACCACGTTTGCTGGCAGTACAACCCAAGCATTAGAGAAATATACTTCTGTGCGATTCCGTTCATCCTAAGCTAGCCAAGAGAGCATTGGCACCAACTGTCTCAAGTCGGCCTTCACGAAGTCGCGTCCCCACGCCATGCAGGACAGTTTTGGGAACCGTTTAAACGACTCTCAAAACAACCTGCTTCCCGAGCTGCGGGGTATTGTCTGTCTAAAAAAAAACTTTCGTTCAGAAGGTAAACTAAATTATAATAAAATTTCTGACCCCGTTCAACAAGGAAGCAAGTCCTCTGTGGTCTCATGCGTCCAACAACTTAACCATAATAATATGGCTGCCAATAGACATGGTGTTCACGTGGTCTTCTCGGCACCCCATAAGATCGCTATAGACTTTCCGCAAGCGGGCATGCCAAAGAATCACACCAGACCTTACGTGAAATGCGCAGCGGATATGGCACACTAAGTATACAGCTGTCGTGTGCCGTTCTGGGCCTTGTCTCAATGACTGAGCACGAGAGCATGAATTAGCCTTAAACAAAGGAATGAAGGAAATGCGCACGTCACTGCAGATTGTCTAGCCTGCAGATGTGAGCCTCGGCTTCGTGATGTTCAAATTACAAGCAAGAGCAATGACACACCAGCGCGGGAGTTATCGGATGAGTTTCACGTTAGAGATAGGCACGGGTTTGATCAGGGATACGTCTGTTTCACTTTTCTAATTCGTCGTGCAGCTGTTTGATGTGCGAGTGTGGTCACTGTTTGCCAACGCTGATGCACGCATGCATGGATAGGTGTAATCTGATGGCGTGTTCTTTCGAAGAAACAACTTCTTTTCTGAAAGTTTTCTTTTCCGAGTGTGCGCTATAATGTATCGCTCTGTTGTTAGACTCGTCCAACAACATGTCTTACTCAACGAACTGGAAACCTTGTTCATGTGACTTTGGCTTGGTGTTTCTCCATATATTTGTAATTATTTTTTATATTTATTATATCACATTATAGCTTACTTCTATATAGAAGGTATGTAGGTCAGCGCACAGCCATATATGAAGAGCTGTGGGCACTTCCCTTTCGTACGGAGAGAGAGAATAAACTTTTGAAAAGATTAGTTTGTCAAGCCAGTTAAAGCTGGAAAACTCGCGCATCTGGAACATCCCCGAGTACGGGCGCACCGTTTCACTCTGTCATCATTTTAGCATTGACACACGTAAGCTTGAAAAAAAAATATTAAGGCGTCAACCGTCGTTAAAACAAGCTGACCGCGTTAATACGATGGACTATTTTAAGGAGGTTTTCAGTGCCATCTTGCTGGGCTGTTACCCTTTGTGCTTTGCGTCTTTACCAACTGAATGAACAGTTTTACGATAGACGCATACACATAAATAACTAGAGGACCTGAAAGCTTTGCCTTTACGCATTCAACGCGATGGCCATGTCCGTTTCCAAGACTGCGTCCTACAAACACTTTGTGCACGAAACGTTTTCGAACTTGCTATGCACCCACCACGTGACCGTAAGAGAATAGGTGCAATAGCATGTGGGCCTCTGGGTGATCGGCAAGGAAACGACGATGTCATTGTGATAATCACATGTTCTTACGACCGTTGGCAATGCGCGCTTGTACCCCGCATTATTACTGCAATATTTCATGTTGCATCGTGAAGCATGTGTACCGGAAGCATGTATTTTTAAAGCATGAAAGCTATACTTTCGCTGTATTTCCAAGCGGAGGAAGTTCTTTTCACGCTATTCACAAACAGGCGCGTGGTCGTGTGGTAGAACATTGATTGATTGATATGTGGGGTTTAACGTCCCAAAACCACCACATGATTATGAGAGACGCCGTAGTGGAGGGCTCCGGAGATTTCGACCACATGGGGTTCTTTAACGTGCACCCAAATCTGAGCACACGGGCCTACAACATTTCCGCCTCCATCGGAAATGCAGCCGCCGCAGCCGGGATTTGATCCCGCGATCTGCGGGTCAGCAGCCGAGTACCTTAGCCACTAGACCACCACGGCGGGGCCGTGTAGTAGAACATCGGCTTGCCATAGAAACGACCCGGTTCGACCTCCACTCGGGCCTCAATGACCCTGGTTCGGTGCCTGCTTCGACCCAAGATTTTTTTCATCATTGATTATATTTGCACCGTTCTCGATTTTTCGGTCACGCAGAAGACGATGCTCACAACCAACGATGCCGACACCGACGCCAGAATTTCTACAAAATGAGCTCTTCGACAATATCGCGTTAAAAACGGTTAAGTTAGTGCATACAGTGCTTCATGGTCATTTATTTATTCACAGCGCAATGTAAAAAAAAACAAGAAAACATCGACTTAAGAGCACGAAATGGCGGCGCCCACATGTCTTGAGTAAAATAGTCTTTAGGTAGCGGGGTAACTGCCCCTGTGGGAATCGCTGCAGGAGATATGTCACCAAGCTTACCCTGTCACCATTGCCTTCGACCTTGATAACGTGTTTTGCGGACCTTTGCCGTTCTTAACCAATCTGATGTCATCGGCTTTACGGAGTGTTCATCCTTAACGCGATAAAACTATCAAAATGCCTTTCCTGCATTGACGAAATACACGAATGAAATTGAACTTCCCGGCCATTACCAGCCTTAGAATGGGCCTAGTTTTTTTTTAATAGCGAGGAATTGAAAGGAATGGAATCGCGGTAAGTTCTAACTCTCCAGAATGGAATAGATGCGCTCATTGCGCGACACTGCTCCCAGGTGCCGGCAGTTCAGTGGCCGACGGCCTTCACGACGAAAAGGAACGCCTTCGTTTTTTTCCCTGGTCAATGTTGGCCGAAGACGGTGTCCGTTCAGCAAACCGTGTCATGACCGAATGATAGAACGGGTGCCCATTGGTGCAGACATGTGGGCATTTGTGTTTATGGAGGGCCGCGGACTTCTTAAGTTATATATATATCTATGGACTATGGCCTGGCAGTAAAAACCCGACGTCCATGCCTCGGTCGAGCGCCTCGGGGGGGGGGGGGGGGGAGGGGGACATGCCGAACTATTGTTATGCATCGCCCAGACTGTCCAGCCAGCCCTTTGTGCAAAGGAGTGGAAACATCATTAACACCATTACACAGAAGGCTGCGTTTTGTATGCGACTCAATATCGAAGGGCAACGCTCCTTAGTGTCAAGCGATGTCCCCGGTCTATCGGCATGACATGCTATGAATATCAATATTCATGTGGATATCTATTTAGATATCCATAAGGATATCTGTATCCGTATGGCATGTAGGTATACTTACACATATGGATATCCCTATGATATCCCTATGAATACCCATATGAACATCTCAACACAACTTTGTATATACTCTATACACGTGTTGTCACGTCTTTGTATGATCGAGTGAGCAATGTACGGGGGTTATTGATCCCCCGGAGCTTCGCCAACTCGTCATCATTCGCTTCGTGGATATGCTGCGATTGTTTTGGTATCAATGGCAGTCGAGTTCAGTGATACCGAGGCTGTAAATATAAAATCCCTGGCCACTGTGATAACGACTAATGAGAATTTCGAGCGCAGCTGTTCAGGTGCTTTGATATTGCGATAAGCCGAGGCGCGATTGCGTTGCCAACCGGGAGACTGCGGATGCCAGCGCGTGGACACGTTCCACTACAGCCACCGAAGATGGGCGTCCTTCCATGGAGCGCTTCATTTCCGGATACTGTATCGGTGGGTGCCCTCGCCGTGTACTTTAGTGATTCAGTAATCGGCGACAGCCCCATGGTACGCAGTACTGCGGCATCGCGGGTGGCCGCCGCGGAACAAGTCTCGCCATTGCCGTTCCTTCCTGCCCGCGCTCTCCTGGCTATCGCAGTGTCTCATCCTCCGGGGCACGCTCTCTTTCATCCTCGTTCGCTGTCCAGCTTATGCCGACGGCAACGTCGCTCAGCGCCAAGATTGGGCGCCTATGATGAGTACTCTAAGACTACATCACGGCGTTCGGTTTCGTAGCCAGCGTTTTGATAGGTATGCCATTCCCGCAGGTCGCGGGATCAAATCCCGGCTGCGGCGGCTGCATTTCCGATGGAGGCGGAAATGTTGTAGGCCCGTGTGCTCAGATTTGGGTGCACGTTAAAGAACACCAGGTGGTCTAAATTTCCGGAGCCCTCCACTACGGCGTCTCTCATAATCAAATGGTGGTTTTGGGACGTTAAACCCCACAAATCTACATATATACACACGTAGAGCCGCGATCTGCTTTGGAAGACGTGGATGTTTCGATGCTAACGCACGGAGAAACTGTATACCTTCTTTTGTTTGACGGTTCTGATAAGGCATTGCTATCGTTTACCTACGCTATCCTATATTAACGTACATGAACTGCGCCAATGATTAGCTTTGACATTTACACTACAATGTTCACACTATATATATATATATATATATATATATATATATATATATATATATATATATATATATATATATATATATATATATATATATATATATATATAAAGCTAGAAAATCGAACAGGTAACAAAGTTTCAGCTTGTTTCTCACATATTCCTGCTGCAGTTCCCTTCGTTTTCAGCTTGGACGCACCGTTCTGCCCATGCAGCTTCTTTCTCAGCAGCGAGTCCTTTTAAGGGTGAAGCCCTTTACGCCGTGGGCCGTATGTCCCATGTCATCGTAGTCGTCGTAGTCGTAGTAGCCAGTTGCATTGCATTGCATGTCAATAAAAATGGTGTCACAGCATATCCACGGTGTGAATGATGATGAGTGGGGCGAAGCGTCTGTGCGTCAGCCCGTCCGTGCTTCCATGCGTCCATCCGTTCATCCGTCCGTCCATCCGCTTCGCTCAACTCATCATCATTCACCTTGTGTCATTCACCTCTGTCATTTTTCGGGGGTCCAACAGCGGGGAATTGAAGATGAAATTGTCGGTACTAAGGCAGAGCATCAGCTTTTGTACAAGCGGTGACGTCATGATCCCTCGAATAATCAATGAACGAGTCATGCGGTGCACAAAAAGGCAATCGAAACACGTACACACAGAGCAGTCGCATAGCCACAGATGCTCGATTGATTGATTGATATGTGGGGTTCAAGGTCCCAAAACCACCATATGATTATGAGAGACGCCGTAGTGGAGGGCTCCGGAAATTTCGACCACCTAAGGTTCTTTAATGTGTGCCCAAATGTGAGCACACGGGCCTGCAACATTTCCGCCTCCATCGGAAATGCAGCCGCCACAGCCGGGATTTGATCCCGTGACCTGCGGGTCAGCAGCCGAGTGCCTTAGCCACTAGACCACCGCGGTGGGGCACAGCCGGGATTCCGCCTCCATCGGAAATGCAGCTGGCACTGCCGGGATTTGATCCCGCGACCTGCGGGTCAGCAGCCGAGCGCCTTAGCCACTAGACCACTGCGGTGGGACCACCGCGGCGGGTACTGTTGAAATCAAGCCTATATACACCTAACTTTCATGGTTTCATGATTAAATTAACCGTGGAACTGGTACACCATAAGTATAAATGATTTACTCTATCACGGGCCATTCAACACCAAATAAAGTAACTTCCATTAAGATGTGAAAGTAACAGTCAGGTTTGCAATGTGACGAAGAGCACGGTCGAAAGCCTATGCTCTCACGATACGCCAATGAAATTCTCGTTCGATTGCATTGTTACACCTTCCAAACTCTTCTGAAGAACTCTGTACACACAACCCTGTGGTCCAATCTATCAGGGATGGATTCGCCTTCTACGAGACGACAATGTCATATAACGACGTCATTCTGACGTCATCATGTCACACCACCACTCAGCCACGTAACTTTTGGTAGCCGGATTTTTTTTCCCTTCTGAGACGCAGTGTTTATGCCTTAGAAGAAACGACGTGAGAACTCACTTCATTAGGCTCGCGATGAATGTACGACGCTTAAGGTCGTCAAGGGAGATTCCGATGGACAATAAAGACTGCTTCGTCCTGGAGCCCGCCGTCGCTATAAGGTGGTCGTTGACTCGCTGGGGCGGAACAACAAAAATAATCAATTACTTGAAATTCTAAATTGTTCCTTAATATCGGCAGCGTTACCCCCGTTCATTAAGAATGCATGACACTAGTGGTCAAATAAAGAATAACGAGCTGAAATTTATCTCTCTATCTCGCTATCTGTCCCTCTATCTGTCTATCCGTTGGTCTCACTGTCTATCCGTCTGTCTGTCTGTCAATCCGTTTATCTGTCTGTCTGTCTGTCTGTAAGTCTGTCTGTGTGTAAGTTTGTAAATCTGTATGTATGTAAGTATGTAAGTCTGTGTGTAAGTCTGTCTGTAAGTCTGTGTGTCTGTGAGTCTGTAAGTCTGCAAGTCTGCAAGTCTGTCAGTCTGTAAGTCTGTAAGTCTGTAAGTCCGTCCATCCACCCGTCTGCCTGTCTGTCTGTCTGTCTGTCTGTCTGTCTGTCTGTCTGTCTGTCTGTCTGTCTGTATATCCGTTTATCTGTCTGTCTATCTGTAAGTCTGTCTGTGTGTAAGTCTGTAAATCTGTATGTATGTAAGTCTGTAAGTCTGTCTGTGTGTAAGTCTGTCTGTAAGTCTGTGAGTCTGCAAGTCTGCAAGTCTGCAAGTCTGTCAGTCTATAAGTCTGTAAGTCCGTCCATCCACCCGTCTGTCTGTCTGTCTGTCTGTCTGTCTGTCTGTCTGTCTGTCTGTCTGTCTATCTGTCTGTCTGTCTGTCTGTCTGTCTGTCTGTCTGTCTGTCTGTCTGTCTGTCTGTCTGTCTGTCTGTCTGTCTGTCATTCTTTCTTTCTGTCTGCCCGCCCATCTGTCTGTCTGTCTGTCTGTCTGTCTGTCTGTCTGTCTGTCTGTCTGTCTGTCTGTCTGTCTGTCTGTCTGTCTGTCTGTCTGTCTGTCTGTCTGTCTGTCTGTCTTGGGGGTGATACCCAACCCATTTTGAAGCCGTTTTCGCCTCAAGGCACACGCGTGTATGATGAATTAGTCGTCACCTTCAGCGCCGAGCGAGAGATGCCGCTGAGGTCGCGGGGTGATTAGGGTACCTCGATGCGTGGAGCGTGCGTCGAGGCGCCCCAGGGTTGATGCTTGTAGTGGTGATCAGCCGTGGCTAGGATCACGGCCAGTCTAGAGGCACGCGCTCGCTCCTCCAAACCGGCCAGGCTAGGATATACACGTTTACAAATTTTCCCGACAGGGGTCCGCCATAGTGAATTGCGCGCCTCCTAAAGTTCAAGTTTGGCAAAATCACCACTCAGGGCTGTGCGTAATCGATTTGGCATTGGTGTGAGATCCCTGCTGAAGCTCGCGCTTGCCGATTTTTCCTGTGCTTATACACTTATGTGTGATATCGCCGTTGATATTTGCCAATTCGTTGCTGTCGGAACCGTTCAGGGCGCACATTCGCGATAGCGACGCAATAATGAGTTCCGCGTCTACGAACAGCGGTGCTTCATCGTCGATAATAGTAAAAGCAAGGGCAGTACTTTCAATTTGCGTACACATGAAATCACATTTGTTTGGAGCTGCGGTTGTGGACGCTGTTATCCACATTCGCTATTTCACAACAGCTGCAGCCTACCGCTCATGCTCGAATTATAGAAGAAGAGTGCATACGGTATAACAGTAACGTATTACTACAGCATCTGCATTTTTGCCCATCTTAGAAAAAAAAACGGCAACTAAAGTGGCTGGCTGGGCACTCTGGACAAGCGTGATGGCGTTGGTATCTTTTTAGGTATTCAATGCGCCCCCCCCCCCCCCCTAAAAAAAGGGTCTCATCGTTTTTCATGCCGCCAACGAAACGCCCTGTAAAGAGGCATGGTGACGGCAACATGCACAGGTTCTTGCGGTTTACTGACGACACCCACTGATTCCGCAACTCAGGCGAAGACTGCAGACACGATTTTACCCAAATTGTTCCTCTTGCTCTGATTGTTGGTGCCCCAGCAAAGTACACAATGATGGCCCGAGCGTCTGTTCTTCTAATACGCACACTTGCCTGCCACGAAAGCCACTTTCTATTGTAGAGAGGCGCCTATTATACATACTGCATCCAAGCGCATCATGTGTGCACGTACGACACTCACAGCCCAGGGCAGGAGGACAACACCAAGAAGATACCCTTGACCTATGCAGCTCAGTGATTCGAGAACGCTCCAGTGAAAAGGTGTATGTGGCCGCTTGAGAAAGACGTCTTTGCCTTTAGAGCGGCTTCGCGTGGTCGCTGATGAGTGGCTCTTGGGGTGGCCCACGGGTGGGATGCTACGTTTCAGGCCCGGGGACCCCTCTTGGTCATTCTGACGTCACCGATTCCGCATTCGTGGTTTATATAATGAGTAATGCTTTATACGAATGGCATGTCATTGTGTTAAATACGACCGATTTGTTGCAGGACGACGTGACTGCTTCCGAGAGGCTCACGAGCATGGCATCATCTAGACATCACAGTGGCACCCAACAAGAGATCTTGGAACAAGGGTCGACAGTCTTCCTGATGCGAGGCAACCATTGATTGAGCCGGATTGAATTAGTGCGAAAGGAAATCTTTATCGTACTCTCTTGAGAGCAATGAGATTGGTAGCTGTGGCGTGTTTGAAATTGTTGGCAAGGTAAAAGTTTTTTTTTTTCTCGCAAGTTGTTTTTGAGGACGTATAGTTGCTGTTACAGTAGCCATGGGGTCCTCATGCTTGGAGAACTAGGCATCAGTGTATCAGCGGTTAGGTAGCAGTTTAGAAAGTCCTAAGCGAGTGAGCACGGACGCGTACTAGGTGGTTCGAGCTATCTTCTGGACGTTTGGCTTCGGGAGCTGCGGCTTATGAAGCCGGATGGTCAGACACCACGGATATCATGTTGTCAAGTATTGCGTCTCGACGGCGGGTCGTTTAGAGGACGTCCGGTGGGCGGCTATTGCTCGGCAAGCTGCTGCGTTCAGCTAGCGGAGCGGGACCACGTCTCAGAGCTGGCTTGTGGCTGCTGCCTCTGAAGCGCCTACTTTTGAAGATGGTTGGGAAGCGGTTCTTGTGGAGTGACTCGTTTGCACTAAATGTGTACTGCGCATGGGCATCTTTCTTGTGTGGTGCACTGTT
Organism: Rhipicephalus microplus; assembly: GCF_043290135.1. NCBI lineage: Eukaryota > Metazoa > Arthropoda > Arachnida > Ixodida > Ixodidae > Rhipicephalus > Rhipicephalus microplus. Next base: position 26,357,325 of record NC_134706.1, on the reverse strand, counting down.
ATTCGGAGGCTCGTCCTTGTCGCTCAATAACGACTGTACTATGTAACCATTTACATCCTTTCTGGGGGCGCGCTGTTGGGTCGGATGGACAGTGCATTGGTGGCCGCTGGTGGAGCACCTTTGAGTGAATCAGTTTAGGCAAACGTGGGGCTATGAAAGCCGTAGGTTTGTACAAATTTCTCTCCTTCAATCGTTCTCTATACAACTATGTAAATAAATGAGTCATGTTGTGCGAACGATTCTCCTCTCTGCAAAAGTCGGGCAATGGGTCTGACGGCGGGGGCTGCAGCTTCCAATGCCAAGACCAGACAGACCCGGGTTCGCAACAACTGGTGGTAGCGGAGGAATGCTGCAAACCAGGACTCCCCATAGTAGCGTTCTAACGAGTGTTTTTTAATTAAAGCAGGGGGACGATGTAACCCGTGGCTGGCTCTCTCGTCTTCTCCGCTGGTCGGGATGGTGGTGGAGACATCTCGGCATTTGAACTGCGCAACTGCTTGCAACCACTGGCCGATGACCGCGAGCCATGGTTGCTCCCGCGAGCTGCCTTTGTGGATCCAGAACTAAGGTGATATGCCGTGGCAGTGCAGCGGTGTCGACAAACGAGGGTGTCGTGGTGTTCAGACATTTCGAAAATGTATGGACATTTACGCCACATGTGCTGCCATCTTTCCACAAAGCTTGCGCCGTAGTTTATATTTTTCCAGCGGTAGGTGCTTATTTAAGGTTGGTGCATGTGGAGGTCCTATCTCCTTCTGTGAAGTCATCTCCACCTCATGGCACACGCGTGATCGGTGGATTAGCCGTAGTTATTTGTGTCGCCTAGAGAGTTGGCACTTTGGTCCCATATGGCACAAGATGCTCTACTGGGAGGGGTGTGGGAGGTTATCCGGTCACGTGCAGATGATTTGTTTTCTTTTTTCGCGGCTTGGCCTTGTCGGTGACGGACGACTCTCCGGGAGGCCAATGGGTGCGATAGTGCGACTACACAAGCACGGTATATTGTTCTGTTTTCAAAGACGATAGTCTTTCTTGGGGACCTTCGGCAGAAAAACTTTGGTCTGTCTGTCTGTCTGTCTGTCTGTCTGTCTGTCTGTCTGTCTGTCTGTCTGTCTGTGTGTGTGTGTGTCTGTACATTTGTGTGTTTGTCCGCCCTTAACGATACCGCAAACGCCGACCCCATCCGCAGCGCCCACTAATATTGCTCAAGATTCAGCGTTCATACTTATTCGATTGTCAAGTAAAAAGCAATCATTGCGCATATCTGAGGTACCATAACAACACGTCGATGTTTTGCATGTGTGCCTTTATACTAGAGAAGGCACACGCAAGTAATTCTAAGGCTCGTAGCGTTAAACCCGCTGCGCTGACAGTGCAACGCCGTGCTCAAAAAGGAAAGTGTTACCAACGATTTGCTAAAACGACACGGTGGTGGCACCTGTCCGTTGCTTTGCGTTCTACACCTTATCACCTCCGAGAATGGCACGCATCTTTCTCTGCAGGCGCGCACGCCTTCCTTGGTTTTCGAAGATAACTGCCAGATGGCGCTCGTTCGCCTCCGCTGCACGATCGAGGCGCCATAACGCAGCGCCTCCAGAATATTATTCAGCGAATTTCTTGCGCAGAACATCAAATAAAGGTTTTGTTCACTCTCTCCGGACGCAAGACTATCGTCTTTCGACGACGTTTGCAGGTTAACATGCAGATCCGGGTCCAATTTTTTTGGCAAGTTATGCGTTGTATTTGCGTAGTACTCGATTATTTGTCGTGTTACTTGTCACGTCCTGTCATGTTTTTGCCATGTCTTGTTAAATAGCGATAACATTTGGCTGGTGAGCTCGCCAGTTAAAAAAAAACATTCAAATAATGTCAAGTGTTTTGTAGTAGACGGCGTAACTGCGTCCGCCTATTTCATGAGCGCTACTACGCTTTGTCCCCGCAGTCCATTTCTTTGTATGTCCCGCACGTACCTTCAATACGGTCAAAGCCTGGCTGGCCTTGTTGTTGGTGATCATCTCGAGGTGCATGACCAAAACACCATAATGGATGACGCCTTCCGCCAAGAGATCGTCAAGCCCCTTTTCGAAGGCTTTGGTTGTGTAGTCATTGAGAAGCTTGTCTTGGCTGTAATAAAAACCGCGTTGAAAAAGTAAATACGCTACAGATCCGTACGCACTTTTGATCTCTAGTACATTCTCATAAACACCTAATGACACCTTGAAACTTCAAATGCACTACTTGAATTAGGAAAGGGCTTCAGAGCGCCCTGTTCATGGCGTAACATCACGAGGCACAAGTGATATTGAAACAGTATCATCAAGTGTTAAAAAATTGTCGCATATCCGCAATCCTTTGTGGACCTACTTGCCGTTGCAGAAACGTACCTTGCACGCATTTTGTGTGTTCACGCTATTCCCATCACAGTGGTTGTGCGGAGTCGCAAGAGAAACGAGAGGGAACGCTGCAGTTATCTATAAAGGCTCATAGCGTCTAAACGCAGTCAGCACGCATGAAAGCGTTCATCACATTAAATGCTTAGGCAGAAAGGTACCTCTCCATACTTAAAGCATATGCTTAAATAGACACTGACGATAAATTTATGTCTTCTTCTTTTTTCGCTTCAATTTGAATGTTGATCCCTCGGAAGCCTAGAAAACGTACGGCGGAGTATGAGAGCACCATGAAAAAAGTAGTTTCCGTATGTTTTTAAAAGCTAGTTTAAGTTCTCGTGGTACCCTGGCGCCACAGCACGCTATAAGTTTCTCTTCATCACTAGCGGAACATATCGTGACGTTTCCACGACTGCTACACCGTGACTTATTGGTGACGCACCGGAGGCCACGTTGGAAGTCTTCGTACATGACGTCATCAAAACTGGCGAGACTGCTGCGCCATGATACTGGAATGAGTAGTACTGTAGTCTGATGTCAAGCCAGTGTCGATGTCGGTGGTGGCGTTAAGGAAAAAAAATATTGTCAAAAGAAGATATCTGCATTTGCTGAGTTTCAATATTGCTTAGAGCTGTCTGTGTAAACCACAGATCTGTATGACCAAGAAAGCTCACCTTCGAAAGATGATATCAGTACTCATTTAGGCTCTTATGTGATAGCCCCATCGCTACACAACTGTAATCTCTCATAGAACATAAATTACCTGCTTCATCTCTTGTTGTTATCTACAATACATCAACAAGCGACCCTTTCTTTTTACTCCCCCTTTCTTCCATCCTAGATTCCTGTAGTTTTGCATTGCTGTCCCCGTCTCTTTGTTGAGAGGGTCACAACCTATTGAGGCGGAGGGCCAAGTTGGATGAAGCAGACAGTGCTGGGGCCTCAAGAACAAAGGACGGTAGAAAAGGGCGTAATTTGCAAGCAAATAGAAAACAATTTCACAACAGTGCCATGCACCCCTAATTTATTTTCAGTACGCCTTTCACTTGGCTCCAATTCTCAAATAAACCACAACAAAAAATAAACTTTCAATGCAACATTTCGGAGCTTGCTCCTTATGCTTGAGCCTTGTCCACCCATCCCGCCTTTGTAGGCACGCTCCTTCTGGAGAAAACGAAAGTGTTAGAATGGAGCGTGACGCACCCGTCTGTTTTCTTGCATGAGAGGACAAACTGGGGCAAGCGAAACTGCGCCAGCAAAAAGGCGCTCCGGCGACAGACGCAACCGACGCGACAGGCGTCCATTGGCGCGCCCATAGCCGGTGTCAGCGGCACTCGAGTTCGCACAGCTGAATTCTCCGGCAGCGTCTCATTCTCCGGCAGCGCCTCCTTCTCCGGTAGCGTCTCCGTGCTTGCTCGGGAAACGCTGCGCTGCGTTAACGTGGACTCCGAGCCCTGAGCGCGTCCACTCGACGCGGTTGCCCATTGGTTCAACGAACATTCAAAAACAAAAAGTGAACCTTCGAGCCGGGACCGCATAGCAACGCATCGCCAGAGAGAGCAGAGCGAGCCGAGACGCGAGCGGCGTCGGACGTATCCGATCGAGCTCCTGCACCGAGTCCAGTTTCCTTATACATGTAACGACTGCCGATTCACATGTAACTTAGCACAATACAGTTTTTTTTAAATTTGAACCTTGCCTTGACTACATTCATTCGGACATCGCTGACATGGCGCAGCCGACAGGATCTGAATCGGCCGAGCTGCATGCGGAGGAGGAAACGACGCCACGAGAAGGAGCGACGCCACGCCATACATCGTCTCGGGACTACGAAACGACCATCGTCGAAAGCGTGTTCACGACCCTCGACCACAGCACGATGGCCAATGCAACGAAAAAGCAACTCGTCGACGAGCTGAGAGCACGAGGTCTACGGTGCTCCGGACGAAAGGACGAGCTCATCGCAAGAATCATCCGCGACAACATCACTCACCAAGCCCTAGAGCCGACGGACTCGTCAACGAAGGACCAGGCTGCCTACGACGACGACAGGCAGGCGCACCTGGAGACACTGTTCGCCGACAACGCGAGGCTTCGCGCTGAACTGAGCAGCCTGCGAGCCCAGCTTAACCGTGCGACCACGAGTGAACGCGAGACATTGCACGAAGCCCATCAGAACGCTTCACTTCCAACGGAACGGGTGACGACTCCAACTCTCGGGCTGCACCATTCCGTCCCTGCTGACATAACGATGTCCTCGGGTTCGACGCGGACACCGTCACTGAACGACGGCACCAACCAAGACGCGGGACGCCCCGCCACGTCGACCGTTTCAACGCACGAGGGAGAACCTTCCATGGCCCAGATCCTCGCCGCGCTCGTGAACACACAAGCCCTGCTCGCCAACACGCTGTCGAGAAGTCCACCGACGACGAGCCCGATCCAGATTCATTCCACAAGCGACACGTCATCCTCAATCCCCTTGTTCGATGGGACGCCGCAACAAAGTGCTCACGAATGGATTACGCAAGTGGAGAGAATCGCAGCGCTCGCCCACTGGACGCCATCGCTGACGTTGGTGACAGCAGCAAGCCGCTTGACGGGATCTGCCAAGGATTGGCACAGCGCCTACGGCTCACAATATGACACCTGGGAGCAATGGAAAGAAGCGCTCATTCTCCGATTCAAACGAAAGCTGACAATGCAGGAGTTCCTCGAACTGCAGACGAAGCGACGCCTTCAGAGCCACGAGACCATCGTCGAGTACATGTACTCGAAGAACGCCATTCTGAACAAGGCGCCGTACCGTTTAGCAGAGGAAGAACGAATTTCCCTCATTCTCAGCGGAATCGAGGACGACACATGGGCCAACCCACTCGCAGCGCGGCTGTGTGGCACAGCAACCGAACTCATTGACAGAGCGGCTTTGCTCGACGCGAGGCGTCGCACGACCGTGTGTGCCGAGAACGACAAGAAACCGTCCTCGTCTACAGCGAGCCGTGGTCAGGGTTCGAACCAGCGGGTGCCAGCCAGCAGCTCTGCCAACTTGCCGAAGGCCAACCCGCGCAGCGATTTCTCGGGAGCTCCACACCCGCGGCCCATCTCTGCTCGTTCGTGCTTCAACTGCGGCGACATCGGTCACCTGTCCCGTGATTGTAGAAAGCCGAAAACGCCAGCAACGATCAGAGCGGACGAGAAACGAGCGAAGAGGGACAATAGCAGCCACGAAACAGGGACTACGTCACCTAGGCAAGCGAACTGTTTTTTGCATTCGACGGGCGGCACATTACCAATAGTGTCCGGTACTGCTAACAACCGACCCGTCCGCGTGTGCATTGACAGTGGCGCCAACTTATCCATCATGAGTGCCAATGCTTTGACGGACGACATTCCCACGCACGCATGGGTATAGCGCGAGAACATTGAAGTTCTCAACCGCAGCATATGCCCACCTCTCGCTGCAACGCTTGATGTGACACTGGGCACCACGAATGTGCGACTCGAGGACGTCGTGGTAACGGAACTGCCCAGCGGCATCGACCTGATTCTGGGATCAGACTGGCGACGCGTCGCGAACGTCGACGTAACGTTTCACACGTCAAACGATGTGACTATCGTTCCAGTCGAGCCCTCTGGAAAATTTTCATCGTCCGAAGTGCCACCCCCGAAACAAGGCACACCACACCGCACCGGGGAAACGCTTATTGCGACGTTCTGCCGGCAATCGGACGAGAGTGTTTCCAAAGACGAAGGGTACGTGCGCCTCAACACGAAATGTCCCGCACCCGACTAAGACTTCACGAGTCTAGTCGAAGACGCCACACGGAAGATAACGAAGGATGCCACCGAGGCAGAGAGGGAACAACTTCACGCAATTCTGTTAAAGCATCACCAAGCGTTCACTTCCAAAGGCGACACTTTGGGCGTGTGTCCGCACACCGAGCACAGCATCGAACTCAGAGACAATATACCAGTATCATCGAGGCCGTACAGGTGCTCACCGGCTGATCGCAAGTTCATCCAAGAACAGGTGAATGACTACCTCTCCAAGGGCATCATAAGGCCGAGCGAAAGCGAGTACGGTGCTCCAACGATAGTCGTCGACAAACCACACCACCCAGCGACTCCACGAAGAATGGTACACGACTATCGCAAGCTCAACGAGAAAACCATCAACCCTTCTTATCCAATGCCCGTCATGGAAGACGTTATTGACGATGTCATGCGCGACGGATCGGCTTACTTCACTGTGTTGGACGTGAAGACGGCATTTCTGACTATACGAATGAAGCCGGACGACGTACACAAGACCGCATTCGTCACTCCAGACGGAAAGTACGAATACCTTCGAATGGCCTTTGGGTTTTGCAAGGCCCCTCAGACCATGCAAAGAGTCATGCGTCGCACGTTCGATGGCTTACCTAGGACAGCTACGTACATGGACGATGTCGGGCAGGGAGCCACAACAGTGAAGGAGGCTTTGGATTTGCTGAACGAAGCACTCAGGAGAGTCGTGATCAACGGCTTGAAGATGGATCTCCGGAAATGCCAGTTGATTCAAGACAAAGTATCTTTCCTGGGTTACGTGATCTTCGCCGAAGGACGAACACTGGACGAATCCAGAGTTACCGCTGTCGAGAAGTTCGAGCCGCATCGCAACGCAAAGAAGCTGTACTCCTTCCTGCAGTTCGCTAACCACTACCGAAAGTTCATACCGGAGTTTGCAAAGGTCACGCACAAGCTACGGCACCTTCTCGCGAAGGACGTTCCTTTCGTATGGACTGACGCTCATGAAGCAACCGTCAACGCCATAAAACACGCCTTGAAGAACCCGCCGATTTTGGCGAGCTTCCGCCCAGACTGCCCGACTAACGTTCACGTCGACGCTTCGCAAACCGGGCTGGGCGCGGTGCTTTCTCAAACTCAAGACGGAAATGAGCGAATCATAGAGTACGCAAGCAGATCACTAAACGAGCACGATCGTGGTCTACACCCTAATATACTCGAGTGCATGGCGCTCCACTGGGCGATCACTGAGAAGTTTTCGGTCTACCTGAGAGGAGGCCCTCGTTTTACAGTGTTCACGGACAACTTCAGCTTGTCATACCTCGTCCAGAAGGGAGCCAGCAACCGCAGATTTGCGAGGTGGACGCTCGACTTAGCAGAGTACACCTTCGACGTCAAGCACAAGCCAGGACGCCAGAACTCCGCTGCTGACGCACTCTCGAGGCAGTCGGAATCTGCAGAGGCTTTCGACCAGGGCGTTTCGACCCGAGACCTCCACTGCTACGCAGTAGTGGTCGGCAAACACAGTCGCCTACGCGAGTTTCAGGAGAAGGATACTGACTGCAAAAGATTTCGGGAGGAGGCCAAGCACAAATCTTCAGACTACGAGATCGAAAACGACATACTGGTGAAGAAATCTCTCGAGGGAGGACGGGTCCGTCGGAGGGTGATCATTCCCGCTGCCCTCCGAAGCAGTGTGATGATCGTTTTCCACGACAACAACGGCCACTTAGGCGTCGAGAAGACAAGAGACCTGATCCAGCGAAAGTACTAGTGGCCGTCGATGAGAAAAGATATACGCGAGTATGTTGACTCCTGCCACACGTGCCAGACTATCAACGCCCGCACGACACGGAATGAAGGTTGCCTCATCCCACGCGATATTCCTACTGAGCCAAACGCGGTGATATCCCTGGATCACATGGGTCCGCTAAACGAGAAGGGAGACCACATCCTCGTGTGTATCGACCACGCCACGAGATACATGGACGCCGTGACCGTACCGAGCACTTCGTCGGCGCACTACCTTGACTTCATGACAAACCGGTGGATTCCGCGATTTGGAGTTCCCAGCGTCATTATTACGGACCAAGCCAAGGGATTCGTGAACAAGAAAACCAACCAATTCCATCACAGACTGGGAATTACTCATCAGAACTCCCCACCGTACTGGCCACAATCAAACGGACTGATTGAGCGAATGGTAGGAACGTTGAAACAGGTGCTACGCAAAATGCTAAACAACAAGGACAAATGGCAGAACGAACTACCCCGAGCAACGCTAGCAATCAACGCCACGAAGCATCGTCACAGTGGCCACAGCCCATTTCGACTCATGCACGGCTACGACCCAAAACTGCCAGGAGAGCTCAACCTCGCCTCAGTCGAGGGAGACATCGACGAGTCTCATAGACTACACGACTTGGCAAGGGGACGTGCGGAGACAAGAGAGAGGCTACTGCAGAGTCAGCGCAAAACAACGGTCCGATACGACAAGAAGCGGCGAACTTCGACGTTCATAACGGGGGACCTCGTCCTGCTTGAGTTGAGCGCTCGAGGCACATTAGATCCTCGCTGTGAAGGTCCGTTCGAGATAACGGCCCTCGTCGGAGGAAACAGGGCCGAGATCCAAAGAGTACCCCACACACCAGGCATGAAACCAAAAAATCGTCAACGTGGAGCAGCTTCGTAGATATAAGGAGCCGCTCCTAAAAGTTACGGAACCATCGCCATCTAACGACACGCACGCCTGAGGACAGGCGCAGTTTTCGGGAGGGCCGTGTCAGCGGCACTCGAGTTCGCACAGCTGAATTCTCCGGCAGCGTCTCATTCTCCGGCAGCGCCTCCTTCTCCGGTAGCGTCTCCGTGCTCGCTCGGGAAACGCTGCACTGCGTTAACGTGGACTCCGAGCCCTGAGCGCGTCCACTCGACGCGGTTGCCCATTTGTTCAACGAACATTCAAAAACAAAAAGTGAACCTTCGAGCCGGGACCGCATAGCAACGCATCGCCAGAGAGAGCAGAGCGAGCCGAGACGCGAGCGGCGGCGGACGTATCCGATCGAGCTCCTGCACCGAGTCCAGTTCCTTATACATGTAACGACTGCCGATTCACCTGTAACTTAGCACAATACAGTTTTTTTTTAATTTGAACCTTGCCTTGACTACATTCATTCGGACATCGCTGACATGGCGCAGCCTACAGGATCTGAATCGGCCGAGCTGCATGCGGAGGAGGAAACGACGCCACGAGAAGGAGCGACGCCACGCCGTACATCGTCTCGGGACTCCGAAACGACCATCGTCGAAAGCGTGTTCACGACCCTCGACCACAGCACGATGGCCAATGCAACGAAAAAGCAACTCGTCGACGAGCTGAGAGCACGAGGTCTACGGTGCTCCGGACGAAAGGACGAGCTCATCGCAAGAATCATCCGCGACAACATCACTCACCAAGCCCTAGAGCCGACGGACTCGTCAACGAAGGACCAGGCTGCCTACGACGACGACAGACAGGTGCACCTGGAGACACTGTTCGCCGACAACGCGAGGCTTCGCGCTGAACTGGGCAGCCTGCGAGCCCAGCTTAACCGTGCGACCACGAGTGGACGCGAGACATTGCACGAAGCCCATCAGAACGCTTCACTGCCAACGGAACGGGTGACGACTTCAACCCTCGGGCTGCACCATTCCTTCCCTGCTGACATAACGATGTCCTCGGGTTCGACGCGGACACCGTCACTGAACGACGGCACCAACCAAGACGCGGCACGCCCCGCCACGTCGACCGTTTCAACGCACGAGGGAGAACCTTCCAAGGCCCAGATCCTCGCCGCGCTCGTGAACACACAAGCCCTGCTCGCCAACATGCTGTCGAGAAGTCCACCGACGACGAGCCCGATCCAGATTCATTCCACAAGCGACACGTCATCCTCAATCCCCTTGTTCGATGGGACGCCGCAACAAAGTGCTCACGAATGGATTACGCAAGTGGAGAGAATCGCAGCGCTCGCCCACTGGACGCCATCGCTGACGTTGGTGACAGCAGCAAGCCGCTTGACGGGATCTGCCAAGGATTGGCACAGCGCCTACGGCTCACAATATGACACCTGGGAGCAATGGAAAGAAGCGCTCATTCTCCGATTCAAACGAAAGCTGACAATGCAGGAGTTCGTCGAACTGCAGACGAAGCGACGCCTTCAGAGCCACGAGACCATCGTCGAGTACGTGTACTCGAAGAACGCCATTCTGAACAAGGCGCCGTACCGTTTAGCAGAGGAAGAACGAATTTCCCTCATTCTCAGCGGCATCGAGGAGGACACATGGGCCAACCCACTCGCAGCGCGGCTGTGTGGCACAGTAACCGAACTCATTGACAGAGCGGCTTTGCTCGACGCGAGGCGTCGCACGACCGTGTGTGCCGAGAACGACAAGAAACCGTCCTCGTCTACAGCGAGCCGTGGTCAGGGTTCGAACCAGCGGGTGCCAGCCAGCAGCTCTGCCAACTTGCCGAAGGCCAACCCGCGCAGCGATTTCTCGGGAGCTCCACACCCGCGGCCCATCTCTGCTCGTTCGTGCTTCAACTGCGGCGACATCGGTCACCTGTCCCGTGATTGTAGAAAGCCGAAAACGCCAGCAACGATCAGAGCGGACGAGAAACGAGCGAAGAGGGACAATAGCAGCCACGAAACAGGGACTACGTCACCTAGGCAAGCGAACTGTTTTTTGCATTCGACGGGCGGCACATTACCAATAGTGTCCGGTACTGCTAACAACCGACCCGTCCGCGTGTGCATTGACAGTGGCGCCAACTTATCCATCATGAGTGCCAATGCTTTGACGGACGACATTCCCACGCACGCATGGGTATCGCGCGAGAACATTGAAGTTCTCAACCGCAGCATATGCCCAACTCTCGCTGCAACGCTTGATGTGACACTGGGCACCACGAATGTGCGACTCGAGGACGTCGTGGTAACGGAACTGCCCAGCGGCATCGACCTGATTCTGGGATCAGACTGGCGACGAGTCGCGAACGTCGACGTAACGTTTCACACGTCAAACGATGTGACTATCGTTCCAGTCGAGCCCTCTGGAAAATTTTCATCGTCCGAAGTGCCACCCCCGAAACAAGGCACACCACACCGCACCGGGGAAACGCTTATTGCGACGTTCTGCCGGCAATCGGACGAGAGTGTTTCCAAAGACGAAGGGTACGTGCGCCTCAACACGAAATGTCCCGCACCCGACGAAGACTTCACGAGTCTAGTCGAAGACGCCACACGGAAGATAACGAAGGATGCCACCGAGGCAGAGAGGGAACAACTTCACGCAATTCTGTTAAAGCATCACCAAGCGTTCACTTCCAAAGGCGACACTTTGGGCGTGTGTCCGCACACCGAGCACAGCATCGAACTCAGAGACAATATACCAGTATCATCGAGGCCGTACAGGTGCTCACCGGCTGATCGCAAGTTCATCCGAGAACAGGTGAATGACTACCTCTCCAAGGGCATCATAAGGCCGAGCGAAAGCGAGTACGGTGCTCCAACGATAGTCGTCGACCAACCGCACCACCCGACGACTCAACGAAGAATGGTACACGACTATCGCAAGCTCAACGAGAAAACCATCAACCCTTCTTATCCAATGCCCGTCATGGAAGACGTTATTGACGATGTCATGCGCGACGGATCGGCTTACTTCACTGTGTTGGACGTGAAGACGGCATTTCTGACTATACGAATGAAGCCGGACGACGTACACAAGACCGCATTCGTCACTCCAGACGGAAAGTACGAATACCTTCGAATGGCCTTTGGGTTTTGCAAGGCCCCTCAGACCATGCAAAGAGTCATGCGTCGCACGTTCGATGGCTTACCTAGGACAGCTACGTACATGGACGATGTCGGGCAGGGAGCCACAACAGTGAAGGAGGCTTTGGATTTGCTGAACGAAGCACTCAGGAGAGTCGTGATCAACGGCTTGAAGATGGATCTCCGGAAATGCCAGTTGATTCAAGACAAAGTATCTTTCCTGGGTTACGTGATCTTCGCCGAAGGACGAACACTGGACGAATCCAGAGTTACCGCTGTCGAGAAGTTCGAGCCGCATCGCAACGCAAAGAAGCTGTACTCCTTCCTGCAGTTCGCTAACCACTACCGAAAGTTCATACCGGAGTTTGCAAAGGTCACGCACAAGCTACGGCACCTTCTCGCGAAGGACGTTCCTTTCGTATGGACTGACGCTCATGAAGCAACCGTCAACGCCATAAAACACGCCTTGAAGAACCCGCCGATTTTGGCGAGCTTCCGCCCAGACTGCCCGACTAACGTTCACGTCGACGCTTCGCAAACCGGGCTGGGCGCGGTGCTTTCTCAAACTCAAGACGGAAATGAGCGAATCATAGAGTACGCAAGCAGATCACTAAACGAGCACGATCGTGGTCTACACCCTAATATACTCGAGTGCATGGCGCTCCACTGGGCGATCACTGAGAAGTTTTCGGTCTACCTGAGAGGAGGCCCTCGTTTTACAGTGTTCACGGACAACTTCAGCTTGTCATACCTCGTCCAGAAGGGAGCCAGCAACCGCAGATTTGCGAGGTGGACGCTCGACTTAGCAGAGTACACCTTCGACGTCAAGCACAAGCCAGGACGCCAGAACTCCGCTGCTGACGCACTCTCGAGGCAGTCGGAATCTGCAGAGGCTTTCGACCAGGGCGTTTCGACCCGAGACCTCCACTGCTACGCAGTAGTGGTCGGCAAACACAGTCGCCTACGCGAGTTTCAGGAGAAGGATACTGACTGCAAAAGATTTCAGGAGGAGGCCAAGCACAAATCTTCAGACTACGAGATCGAAAACGACATACTGGTGAAGAAATCTCTCGAGGGAGGACGGGTCCGTCGGAGGGTGATCATTCCCGCTGCCCTCCGAAGCAGTGTGATGATCGTTTTCCACGACAACAACGGCCACTTAGGCGTCGAGAAGACAAGAGACCTGATCCAGCGAAAGTACTGGTGGCCGTCGATGAGAAAAGACATACGCGAGTATGTTGACTCCTGCCACACGTGCCAGACTATCAACGCCCGCACGACACGGAATGAAGGTTGCCTCATCCCACGCGATATTCCTACTGAGCCAAACGCGGTGATATCCCTGGATCACATGGGTCCGCTAAACGAGAAGGGAGACCACATCCTCGTGTGTATCGACCACGCCACGAGATACATGGACGCCGTGACCGTACCGAGCACTTCGTCGGCGCACTACCTTGACTTCATGACAAACCGGTGGATTCCGCGATTTGGAGTTCCCAGCGTCATTATTACGGACCAAGCCAAGGGATTCGTGAACAAGAAAACCAACCAATTCCATCACAGACTGGGAATTACTCATCAGAACTCCCCACCGTACTGGCCACAATCAAACGGACTGATTGAGCGAATGGTAGGAACGTTGAAACAGGTGCTACGCAAAATGCTAAACAACAAGGACAAATGGCAGAACGAACTACCCCGAGCAACGCTAGCAATCAACGCCACGAAGCATCGTCACAGTGGCCACAGCCCATTTCGACTCATGCACGGCTACGACCCAAAACTGCCAGGAGAGCTCAACCTCGCCTCAGTCGAGGGAGACATCGACGAGTCTCATAGACTACACGACTTGGCAAGGGGACGTGCGGAGACAAGAGAGAGGCTACTGCAGAGTCAGCGCAAAACAACGGTCCGATACGACAAGAAGCGGCGAACTTCGACGTTCATAACGGGGGACCTCGTCCTGCTTGAGTTGAGCGCTCGAGGCACATTAGATCCTCGCTGTGAAGGTCCGTTCGAGATAACGGCCCTCGTCGGAGGAAACAGGGCCGAGATCCAAAGAGTACCCCACACACCGGGCATGAAACCAAAGAATCGTCAACGTGGAGCAGCTTCGTAGATATAAGGAGCCGCTCCTAGAAGTTACGGAACCATCGCCATCTAACGACACGCACGCCTGAGGACAGGCGCAGTTTTCGGGAGGGCCGTGTCAGCGGCACTCGAGTTCGCACAGCTGAATTCTCCGGCAGCGTCTCATTCTCCGGCAGCGCCTCCTTCTCCGGTAGCGTCTCCGTGCTTGCTCGGGAAACGCTGCACTGCGTTAACGTGGACTCCGAGCCCTGAGCGCGTCCACTCGACGCGGTTGCCCATTGGTTCAACGAACATTCAAAAACAAAAAGTGAACCTTCGAGCCGGGACCGCATAGCAACGCATCGCCAGAGAGAGCAGAGCGAGCCGAGACGCGAGCGGCGTCGGACGTATCCGATCGAGCTCCTGCACCGAGTCCAGTTTCCTTATACATGTAACGACTGCCGATTCACCTGTAACTTAGCACAATACAGTTTTTTTTAAATTTGAACCTTGCCTTGACTACATTCATTCGGACATCGCTGACAGCCGGCACCGTTCCACGCGGCGCTTGCGACATCCGGTCGCAAGCACCGCGATAGTTCTCTTTGGCCAAACCAAAAAAAAAAAAAAGAACTATCGGTTAAGAAGAAAGTGAAGGAAACGGAGATTGACATGTGGAGAATCGGCATGATTGCGAAGTCCACACTAGAGATCTATCGAACTTTTAAGCAGGAAATTGTCAAAGAAAGGATCTATGACATTACTCGGGGTAGTTCTCTACTGTTTGAGGCCAGGATGGGAGTATTGCGAACCAAGACATATCGGGCCAAATACGAAGGGGTAGACACGGTATGCAGTGCGTGTGGAGAGGAAGAAGAAACTGCCGAACACTTGATAATGTTCTGTAAAGGGCTTCACCCTATAGTTCAGGATGATGGCGCAGAGCTTTTCAAAGCAATGGGGTTTAGGGACAGCAAGGGCAAAATAAACTTCAAGCGGGTAGACTTAACTAGAAGGAGGTTATCTGATTGGTGACTAAGGTCATGGCACGAGTGAAAATTAAACCCCTCACTGCAAAGTACGAATCCTCAACCTCACTATTTGAAGGAAAAAAAGATAAATCTAATGGTTAGTTCACTAAGTATTACAACTAGGTAGCGTTAGCCGCTGCCCGATCTAAAGGCTACAGCCACAACCGTCCGTCCGTCCGTCCGTCCATCCATCCATCTGTAGTGCATGATCATCATCATCATTTCTCAATGACCGCGCCGCGCCTCTCGTGCAGCTGATGCTAGCTCGAGCTGCGCGAGGATAAGAACAAGCTAGCGCACTTGGTGTGTCGGACGTGGAAAGCCCCGCGGCTCCGCTTCAGGCGTGGAATAAAGTGGCGAGAGAACGACACGACCACGTTGGCCGCCACCCGCCCGCCCGCCCCTCCGTCCATCCATCCATCCATCCATCCATCCATCCATCCATCCATCCATCCATCCATCCATCCATCCATCCATCCATCCATCCATCCATCCATCCATCCATCCATCCATCCATCCGCAATGCCCGCAAGTTCGCATCCGCAATGCCCGCAACGTCCGCAATGCCCGCAAGTTGGCGTACGCTATTTCAAACCTCTCTAATTGCAATCTGTGGTGCCACGGCAACGTCATATTGGGATGCCATCACTTTTTTTTTCTGAAGCGCTTGTTAAAAGCGGGATTCACTGTCGGCGTCTTATGTGTGTAAAACTTTCGCCGTATTAAAGTTTTATTACCCAAGACATGGCTAGTGCTCAGCAGAAAATTACGTTCACTCAAGCTTACTCATGATATCAACAATATTAGACCATTCGCGAAATCAAGACCAGTTCCTCTCCCCCCTATGCCCTTCCAGTGCGCAGGTGCCAATACTGTCAGGACAATTACCATCATCGAAAGAATAAAACAGGCTCCCTGGCGTGGCCTTATAGTGGCATGACGGTGGCATGACGGCGACGGCAACGGCGAAAACCAGCAGAGAGTATCTGTATCATTGCTATCTCGAGTTTAAAATACCTCATCCGCATTTACAGAGCTTCACAGTTACTCGTACCGTCTGTGTATACAAAAGATTTCTATGACGAAGTAAATCAGCTTCGAAAATTCGTTTCAGTGCTTCTTTAAGCCCCCTGCTGCCCCGTTCTTAGACTATCCCCTCTTTTTATTTTCTTCATGGCGAAAGCCTTGAAGATGAGAATATGAAAACCACCATCAGCCTCTGCTGGCACTTAGTTAGGGTATAGCCACAGGGATGTCTACT
Source organism: Rhipicephalus microplus (assembly GCF_043290135.1). Lineage (NCBI taxonomy): Eukaryota > Metazoa > Arthropoda > Arachnida > Ixodida > Ixodidae > Rhipicephalus > Rhipicephalus microplus. The sequence goes on along the minus strand of NC_134706.1, from coordinate 26,340,971 downwards.
CTATATACTGTGTTCGAATAAATAAAAGAAATAAAAAGATTACCTAGTTAGCCCATTTTTTCTAGTCGCATTCTCAGCTCGAACTCCGTCGTTATTTCTGTCAGAAAGCCTAAATGGTGTGGCCACTTTCATTTATGCGATATTTTTTTCTAACACAAGTGTGCTATTCCGGTGTCCACTAAGGCTTAAAGGCACTGTCTACCGTTCTTCACTGCTTTTCCCTTTTGTGTCCGCTATAAAAAGCGTGCCATCTGAAGTGTCTAATCTTGCCGCGGTTCCTCAGGAAAGGGCGTAGAAATTTTTGAAAACAGAACTTTTAGATGTACGTTGGGTCTCCTTCCACCAGTGGGATGAATTCTCACAACACTGGTTTCTGGAGGCGATGACAATTCTACTACCAGTTCAAATCAAAACTGAAACCGCGAGTGGTTTCTGCAGGATTCATCAAGGTTTGTTCATTAATAAAACGAATACGTCAGTGATGGTTTAAAAGGCGTACTCACTTTTTTTGTTGCCCTTATCAGCGGTGGCGAACGCCATGCTCGCGCTTCTCCACCGTTTGAAGGCAGGCGTGCAGGCAAGCGAACACACCGCTGACAGCGCCACCTCTTGAAACGCGTGAGAAAAAGAGCAAGAATTACTCTCTAGCTCTGCCTAAAACTGCCTGTAGTGCGTATAATACAATTTCAGGTTACGCATGTCTGTTTTTCGGCAAAATAAGTCCACCTGCAGATAAATGTTGTCCTACTAGTATACCAGGGTGATGCTACCAGTCATTTTTTGTCGATTTTAAATGTCAAAAGTTAAAATTACTTTTTTGTGAGACACACGCTCGATGCCACCAGTGTGATGGACGGTCTTTTTATTTGCGCTACAATCAGAAAACTTTTGCGAGCGGTAGACAGTTTTTTTAAGAGACGTATTTCGGTCACGAAAACGATATAAATATACACAAAACTCGAAGACAAAAAAATGGCCGCGCATCTACATGCATCGCTTCAAAAGTCATTGAAACACGATAGTCTTCTGTTTGAAGGTGCTGGCTGAGATATAGACAGTATCTGGCAGTAATTTGAAGAAATGAATGTTTTTGTTGAATACAGAGCTACTAGTAGGTGGCAGCACCATTTCGTTTCAGTAAAGCGTAGGAAACACCCGTTTTTTAGTTCACGGCGTCGCCTTGTCAGCGCAATGTAAAAAAAAAAAAACACTGTGGTCTTTAGAACTACGTATCTATGCATTTTCTAAATGAAGAAACATACTCGATACGTAATAGTTACGTACTGATGTTGCGTCTCAAATATGCGTAATATTTGCTTTTTGATTAACAATCTTCACAAGTATAAACGCAGCCACCAGATAGAGACGGCGGGGTTTTGAACAAGGACATAAAATTTCGCCGGGGGCAGAATCGTTTGACAGATAGAAAAACAAAGACAAACTAAAATTCAGCTCCTGTTGACAGAGCTTTCTAAAGAAAATCGTCTTTGAAAAGCTCCGTCAACAGGAGCTAAACCCACGACCTCCCGGTCGACTACAACAGCAACCGGGCACGCTGTCCACTGCACCACAGTGACACACTTTGTCGGTTTGTCTTTTATATGGACCACTGTCTTCTCGCAGTGGTCTCGGTAAGTATAATAATGCATCATGAACATGACATCCACAACTTCTTTCAACGAGTCGGTCCTACGCACCCGTATACTATTCGGTGCGTTTCCAATAGGAAAAGTTTATTTTTTGCTGTAGCCTGAACACACTGGCATGCGGCTAATTATCCAAGGCGCTGGCATGGCTCATAGCATCCATCTATATCCCAGGCCGCTAAAGAACAACCAACCAAGCAATCAACCGAAAATAGCTTTGCAACGCACCTGCTTCAATTAGATATAACTACACCTTCACCACTAACGCTCGCACCGCGAAAAATCACGACCGGCCAATAGGCAAGACACAACGTGCGTTGTGTTTCCCCCCTGATCAGGCAGTGGCTCGAACATACCGCGAGTAGGCAATCTTCACAGCTGATCGAGGTAAACAGCGCAAAAAAAAAAAAACCAGGACAGAGTAAAGGAAGGACACAAGACGTCTCACTCTGTCTCCATTTTTTTTTTTTTTTGCGCTGTTCACCTCGACCAGCTATGAATAGTTACCAGCTTGCCCAGTTTTCCATACTACTTAGGTGACCTTAGCCAAAGTTTCGTGTGCAATCACACACACTCTTTTTGCTGGCACACCTCTCTCATTGATTTGCTTCTCACTGTTAATTACTACAGCTACCAAAGTCCTCCATGACCACAGAGCCATGTTTAACCGCATTCATCAATCATTATTCAAGCCCGTTAATCACCGGAATTTAGATGTATCACTGAGCGTCAACGTGAATGTATTTACTATTATACGGAACCTTATCTGTGAAACACCAACAGACATTGTGTAAGCTCTCTTATTCTATTGCACAATAAACATCAAACTACCTTTGCACAGAGACTTTTCTTGACGATTACTATGACAGAGGGATTAACCATGTTTTCTAGCTTGTGAATTCCCAGTTTTCGTTTAGTTCAGACCTTTGCTTAAAGCACCTTGCCACCTGGTTCATGGTCCATTCCCCTGCGTGGGTCTTTCTGCCTTTCTTTCCACTACACCTGTGTTGGTGAGCGCCATTGATAAGAGGTAATCATCATCAGCAGCATAAGCAGCTCTGCGGATAGTGAGCAGAAGAAGAAGAGAAGGCAGTCCGCTCTCTCGTTTGACGACTCTATGCCTTCCTTGAACGTGTACTTTCACGACCACAGGAAGAAAACCGCGTTCAACTGTTTTCTCATAACTTTCCTTGCCTCTGCTCTTGCCGCTTCACCGAGATGGGTAAGATTCAGACGTTATTTTGATTGTGTAGGGAAAAGTTGCATCACATAGCGCGAGTTGGGTCAAACGTCTTGTAAGTGATGCTTCGCTGGACACTCTCAAGGCCTAAACTGAGGCGAGAATTCGTATATGCGTGCATGGGGTTAACCACTGATTGCACTATAAATTATGCTCGAAACACGGCAGTCGTAGTCTTCTGCAGATATTATACTTGTGGGGCTATTGCAGCAACGAAAAGAATGGCTTTTGAGACAGCTTCTCTGAGGAGACCACCGCCACTCAGGCACGGTGAAAAAGCCTTTCGGTAGAATATGAGGACAGTAAAGGAGGGTATACAGTACACAAGTATCTCGTTATGAATCAAAGGAAGTTTCTCGTGCTTCCAAGCAGGTTGACTGTGGCGCGCTAACCATGGAACCTCTTTATGGTAAACATACACTACCCTAGGTTTGATTTGGAGAAACAAAATTGATTGCTGACCACAAAGAAATGATTTGTTCGATTCTTTCAGTTACAGATATAGCGCGCTCTTGTCTGAGCCCCGTACTCGTAACTTAACAGTGCTCCAGGGGCCATGTGTCTTCAAACGCAGCCATTGAAAGCTGCACAACGTGGTCCAGCACAGCTTTTAGCAGCGTAACCAGCTCATTTTTGGCAAATATAACGAAGAACCACGAGGGCCATCCCGCCTTGTGTTCTTTAAGAGCTGCAGCCGTTTCAACAAAAGCCGTTTCATTCTAGAATTTTCCGTGAGTGACAATCCCAACCCAAGTATAATGCTAAAATTTGAATCAGCAAAGTGCTTAGCCAGTGACTCTTACGAGACTTCAGATCAAAGGATAAATAGGCTTGTTGTTGTCATCGCTGGTTTTCGTACAGTGGAATGCGCCGATATCCCTGCACAAGTTGTAGCGCCGAAAACAACCTTATAATTCTCTCTCAACAAAGAAACCCACCTAATAATGGATTACAGCGACGCGAAAGGGCAATTTTAGGGATCAGAAGTCACGCTTCATCACATGACAGTGACGACTTGGGATTTGTACTCTTATTGTCTCGACACTACAAATGACATTCGATATTTATACGGTCCCAGCAAGGCAACGCTATACTGCGCCAAGAAACATACAAGAACCTTTTGCACGTAATTAGACAAAATATTGTTTTAAATGACGCACGTTCAATGCTATTACAACAATACGATGAGTGTGCTGGTGAAGATGATGAGTGTTGATGGTGAAAATACGTACTGCGCTTCACTCATGACCGAGTGCAGTTGGTCAGCATTCACCCGAAACTTTTTAACCACGCTATGATCATTCGGTGCTGAGTTTTTTTTTCTCTTTCTTTTTAATCGTGAAAACGCACACCTTTACGAGCTTTAAAGTGCTTATGATGCCGTATTGTCTGTTTGATTCTTTGACTCCCCCTCAATATCTTTTGTCATCTTTTTATTCTCCTCTTACAGTTCAAAACGTAAGTGTTGCATCATTTACTGTTTCATGTGAAAAACTGATGACCAAAGTTTAAATGTTTGAGAAAGAAAGCACTTAAGCCAAAAAGAAAACGAAAATTAGCCCCGTATCTATATGTTACACTAGAAATGTCGTCGAAAGACGACATTTTTTTCGACGACATAGTCTTTCGACGACATCTTTCTTGCGTCTGGAGAGAGTGAACAAAACGTTTATTTGAAGTTCTGCGCAAGAAAATAGGTGAATGGTATTCTGGAGGTGCTGCTTTATAGTGCCTCGAGCGTGCAGCCGAGGCGAACGAGCGCATCAAGTCACGTCAATCCCTCAAGTCAATCCCTCTCTCATCCTTTCGTTCACAGTGTGGGGTGCATGGGTTGTCAATGTCCCCCCTTGAGATTTCTCTGTGAATCATCACACTGTAATTTCTCCACAATGAAGTTTGTAGCACGTTCAATTTTTTTTTGTAATGCTTGCTTGTCTTGTAGTGAATACCTGTCTTGAATTCCCCGCAGTTATGTAATACTGTATCGAAATGAAATAAAGCGCGAACAAGAGGTATTATGGGAGCAACATCGTCCCCACTCTATCCCCCCCCCCTTCCTGTGCGAAAGCTTACCGGACGCGCCTTTGCACACAGGAGTCCACCTCTTATCCCGGCTATCGGGCCATCAAAGCGAGACACACTCTGGCGACGCCAGCTCAGCGCAGCGAGCTGTCCATGGTGTCGCCCGAGCAGGCGGCGCAATTTTTCGACGCGGAGAGGCGCCACCGTCCCGAAAGACTCGACTCCCTGTTGTGGAACTCTTCGCCTCGGGAACCCATGACACCAGACCTCTTCGGCAGCGTGCCAGTCGTGGAGGAATTGTGAGCAAAGCTATTTTATAACGCCATTCTACTCTATTGCGTTGAATCTTAATGACAGAGTCGGAGCAGCTGGTGGAATCCGCGATAGAGTACTGGTGCATACAGAAATACCTTCATATTTGCGATTGGAACGTGGACCACGCCGGTGGAGCAAGGTGGTAGCGTAAGTTCTTACAACCGAGAGCCGAGTCGCCCAAAATGCCCTGCGTTTAGTTATTCTATCACGCTCTCGAATTCTGTCGAACTCCCACTCGAAGCGGCATTTTATAATCGTCACAGTCGCTGTACCATGAATCGTTCGTGCCGAAAATGGAGCTTTCTGACCTATTGTAACCACTATACATTCACGCAGTCAACGCCGCAGGACTTCCCGAGCCGTCCGCGTCGTCTGTCATTAGTGCCGAAACATTCGAATACCACCGGCGCCCTCTCCAACGCAGACGTGTTCAAGGAATGTACTCTAAAAAAATTTGTTGTTGGGCTAGTTGGTAGAGCATTTCGAAAAGTTAATGTGAGCGCGAAAACTTGACACGATCACTCACACACGCACACACCCATGCATCAAACACACACAGCGCCAAACACACACAAGTGTTCAAGGAAGCACGTCATGTCCAGTTCCGCTCCACTCTGCCGACTTTGGTAGAGCAACTTCTACACGGGTCTTGGCACGAGCTGAGGGCACCACTGCGAAGCACGGCCTTGCAGCAGTCGTAGCCTCAACAACCCGAAACCCCACCCTTCTTGATGAATAATGTTGTCTCTCATTCACTCTTGCTCCACAGAATGAGCCCCGCTCTGAATCCATAGCGATCATCTCAATGTAACGTTGGACTACCTTCCTAAGTTTTTCATTGAAATAAATTGCTCAAACTGAGATGTGCATTAGTTTCATCGGGTTGTCGGATGTGGTATAGTTCAACCTCAACATAACGAACACCAATGTAGCAAATAATCGGTTAGATCGAACCAAATAGGAGTACTAACCGGTTATACAGGCCCATGCTTCATTCCAATGTCACGTCTTCTTTTTTCGATTATCAAGCAGGAAACGTGAAAGCATCGTTTGGAGCATTGTGTCTCACCAGCGCGAAAAAGGGACAAAAGCACTTCAGTGACTAGAATGAGCAAACTTTGGAACTTTCAAAAAAGTGACTACTTAAGCTGGTAATTATTGCAATTTTTTAAAAGAAATATAATTTATTATTCCGCAGGAAACGTTTCAGAAAGAAGACAGATGGGACAGAGCGCACACTTAAAGCCATTTTATTGCGCAGCTGGCGGAAATATATGTACACAGCCAAGAGGGCGGAGAGATGACACACAGAAAAAAGTAGCAAATGATGGCGCATGCGCCAGGAAATCTCAATCAATTTTGAAATGAGCTTGTAACTGAAAAGATACTTGCATGAATTCTCTAACAGATTGACGGACGCGGCACTTATACACTCAGTTCCCACTTTGTGATATATATATATATATATATATATATATATATATATATATATATATATATATATATATATATATATATATATATATATATATATATATATATATATATATATATATATATATAAACCCTTTCAATATCCACCACTTGAAGTACACCCGCAGTCGTCCTCCCTTGCACTTCATTGGGTGCACCTGTGCATTTAAACCTGGCAGCTTGGGAGTTTCGGTTAGCGCCACTCGTATCTATCACGACGGGTGCAGAGCACTCTTGTTTGGCGTGGTGGCGTCACGAAACACTCCACCTCCACCCCTTCAGAGACACTTCAAAAGTGACAGAGTGACGCAGGACTCCTGAAGCATAGCCGACGGTGTAGCCGGGGGCTGGGAGTCTAAGCCCGTTCCCCCAGCTACGCGAGTGGCTCAAGCCCCAAAAGCACTCAGTGACTTCTGAGTGATGAAACAAGCCAACACTCCCACGTGCTGATCGCTTTTCCCTACTTGCAGTGAGGAAGATTACATCCAGGAGTTGTTGTTCTTGGTGTGCTTGCTGATTGCCCTGATTCTTCTCAGCGGTGTCTTGCTTCTTCGATTCTTCATCATGACAGGTGCGTACCTCACCACTTGTTCGACAGTGCTAGAAACAGGGCGGTGAACTTTACAACTTGAAGTGCCGTGCGCTGCGATCGATAAAAAATCATTCATTAACTGGTTTCTCCATTCAGGGGGACAAGATTTAAGACAGTATTCCCACTTGTCTCTCTTTTAGTTGACGCTCAAAGAAAAGTTTTCTTATGGATTCAGAATGAGAATTATGCAATGGCTCGCTTCTCACGAATGCCCGCGATTGGTCCCCAATAAAGTGCCTAGATTTTTTTTTCTTTCTTCTATGTACCAACAACTGCATCCTCTACCGGCTCTCCCTCACAAGCCACCGGCGTCAGTCGCCATTTTCTTCCCGACTTGAAAGACTTAGAAAATTGAACCCCTCACGTCTAAGCACATTAGCGACACATCTTTGAGCGAAGAATATGCTGACGCGAAGCGCCTTTCTCCCATCGCCAATCCCCTGTCGTTAGTGAGCGGGGAATGCGTCACACGAGCTGCTGGGAAAGTGTTAGGAAGAACATGGCTACTGAAAGTGAGCGTTAGCCAATGAAGTGTGACAGTCGCGCTTCGGGGCTTTGTTCGTACCTAAGAAAGGACAGGGAAAAATATAGGGACTTCAGTCCCCTGGTTTCATTTCTTAACGTAAGCAGAAAACAATTCTTCTACGGCAACATGTGGGGGAGGGTGTCCTTTGACTAACCATTATCGTATGAAAAAAAAATGTGCAGCCATTATCCTACGCATTTAACCATGACGTGAATGGTCTGATCTGGCTACGTAAAGCCATGCAACAGACTGGCCGCCTTTTTGTAGTGAGACGATCAAAAGGGGTTGGAGACTTCCTGGGATGCTGCATACACCTGCGATGCTTCTTTTTTTTCAATTCCTCCCGTTTTGATGAAAATAGCGAACTCTTCCGTTTCACAGCAGCTATCACGTTAACAAACAATCGAAGGAGTGAACGGCGGTCTTACAAGACAAGCAAGGAGCGCAACGATAACTAATCATTGGGGCAGAAAGCAAGTAATGGCAAGCGATAGTTCACGATTGCTCCGCCCAGCACCACTCCTAATCATAGCGCTCGATCTCCCATATGTATGCAGCAAAGTCACCTTCAGTGAGAAAATTCTGATGGTTTATGAGACAAAGACAACTTGAGGCGTTTCTCACAGCCTAACGTTTGATATATCCAGTGTTCTAACCGTTTTTTTTTCGATATAGCCATTCATATTCCTGTGCATTGATGTCCAAACATTTCAGTGGTCTTGAACAGTTTAGTATATAGCATAATTCAATTTACCCTAGTTAGATTTTGTCACGTGAGACTGAAATGCGAAATATGAGGTCGTTATGTGATGTGCTAGGTCAAGATCCAACTGCTCTGAAAATTTGCGACAGTGGTTAACATATTAAAAAGTATGCACTAATAATGTCACTTGTAACACATGAGAATGATGTACATATATAATCAATGAATGGTTGCTATACAATCGTGCTGGCATCTTGGCCTCTTCAACACTGGCTGTAGTGTATTCATGCTGTTTAATTTAATCTGACCTTTCTCCACAGGTCCGAAGGAGCCTACTACCTCGACGACTCCAAGCACCACAGCAACTAAGACTACACTAACTACCACCCCAATAACTACAAACACAGCTACCTCTGCTATCAATACGACTCCAACCACCTCCATGACTACCACTACAATAGATACTATTCCAATGACCACAACTACCACTGCTATAGATAATACTGGAACTACCACCACAACTACCACTACACCCGATACTACTCGAACCACTACCACAACTACCGCTACAACAGCCACCACCACTATAACAACCACCACCACTACTACAGCCACCACTACAACTACCTCTACCACAACAACAACGACAACCCCAGCAACAACGACGTCCACAACAACAACGACATCCGCAAAAACAACGACATTCACAACAACAACGACAACCGCTACTACAACAACGACAACCACTACTACAACAACGACAACCACTACTACAACAACGACAACCACAACAACAACGACAACCACTACTACAACAACAACAACCACAACAACAACGACAACCACGACAACAACGACATCCACAACAACAACGACCACCACTACAACAACGACAACCACTACTACAACCACCAGCCGTAAGTAAACCTGCGTTTTCGTTTCTGTTACGAGCATAAATTCGTTTCGTTTTTGTAATTTTAAAACATCACCGTCAATGGAAGGTAGATATTTGCTTAGCCTGTATATGAAGCATTAAAGTGCTAAATGTCTGCAACACCCCACGTTGCAGTTACTGCCGTCTACATGTTATCGCATGGTCGTGACGTTGAACAAAGCCGCATTCGGCGCGTTCAAGGTGAAACTTAATTTCAGCGATGTACAATCTACGTATATAAGGTGATTACAATTCACTGGACAAGAAAAAACGTTTGCAAGAAAGGGAAATGTTACGCATAGGTTCTATTTCTAGAGGCACAGCGTTCCAGGTTTGAGCTCCTAAGAACTCTTAACCATCGTTTGGCATAATTTGGACTAACTTGTGCATACGAAATGAAAAGTTACAAGTAATGCACGCGCTGTTAACTGATAACGACAAACACTGTTGTCAGCCCTCGGTAATCTGATCGGTGCTAAGGTGCGTCGGAATTTCTACACGTGACACAGCAAACTCCAGCACCATCGATGGTGGTCGCTTCAGTTCCGGAATAAACAGTATGCTGTTCTCTTTGCTCAAGCTTATGTGAAAATTCATAAACAATCTTGGAAACATTATCTTAAATAGCATCGCCTGGATGCCTATAACAGAACGCGGCAGGAGAACAATATACATAGAAATAAAGAACAATAATAGAGCGAGAAATATAGTTCTCAGGATCGCTAACACGTGTAAAATAACCTTTACGAATCTGGAAACTGTATCTTTGTATAGACCCTTTGCGATGGTAGGCAAGCTTTTAGAATAATTTGCCAGCCAAGTCAAGCTCTGCCTATGAACTGTGTAATTTGATACAAGAATATAAACTCGGAAGTCGTTACAGATCGCAGCGGCTCAGCCGAACGAGTTTTCAAGTCACCCCTTGAACACGTAGCACTGTTCCAAGTTTCATAACTCGCTGTGGCCAATATGGTCGGATATGTAGAGTGTACGCCGTTGAACCTCCAGTGGAAAACCAGCGTGGCCTGCGCATGTCACGACGTGCTCCGTGTTGACGCGAGCTGAGTGACAGTGTTTATCTAGACGGTTGACAAAATGCTGTCGAGTATCTTTGTCGGATTCTCTTCTGTTGGCCAACTTGTATGGCGTCATCTAGCAGTGTAATTACTTGTACGGCTGTGTTGTATGCTAAGATCACGTAGAGAAGGTTGGCATCTCGAGTAATGGTCTCGATGTTGATGAACATAGTGAGCATGTCAGTGAGGGTCTTATATAAACTCTCGGCAAGATCATTGATCTGTGGGTGGTAGGCGGTGGTCTGGTGGTCACTTGTCTAACAGTGCCTCAGAAGCGCCTGAGTCAGGTCTGCAGTAAAGATCGCTGACAGTACCTCTGTCAGTGACGAGGATCGCCAAGGCTTCATGAGTCCATGCGGTTTTAACGAAGAGCTTGGTTATCACGTCGCCGGAGCCTTTTGGCGTGGGCGCTGTGTAGCGGTTGAGGTAGCAGTTGTGTTGGCGTAGTGGTCGAATTTTTTGGTAGCTGTTATGATCTATTTATTTCCGGAAGTCGGTGTCTAAAATGTCATCGACAAGTTAATCTTGATTAGGTGAAATAGTCGGCAAGGTCGTTCCATAGCCTGCAGAAGTCCGGCTGGTCTAGTTGGCGGAGTCTTCTGCCGCTGATAGTCTCGCCAAGTTTTCACGTAAAAGGTGACATTGGCAAAGAGGCAAGGCCATGATAGTGCTTTTTTCTGCATATTTTTCGAGTACGCGAAAAAACATAAGGTGTCCAGCGATCAGGTCATCATTCAAAGCTTCTGAAACATCTGGTCTTAGAAGTTTTGTTGAATATGCTAGGAGGAGGTAGTTGATAAGAAATGATTGCAAGTGCTTAAGGCCAAGGCCTTCTTGCAAAAAAAAAGAACACCGGTATACCTTTCAACACCTTCGGAAAAGCACCATTCTTATCCTCCAGAAGTCTCACAAGGTCCCCGTGTTCCAGACAAGTTCGCTGTCATTCGTCGAAGTCGTCCGTACCCGTAGCTCCACGAGGCAGTCAACGTCCTGGTCGTCCTGATGCGGCGGGTCGTCGTAGACGTGATAGAAGCATTCGGTGTCAAAGTGCTTTCATTCAGACTTGTAAATGGCGGTAATGTAGTCCCAGACTCCGACTCCATAGTGCAAGACGGCCTTCAATTTAGTCAGTCAACAAAAAGCTTGGTGGGCGCTCTGGACTAGGAAGGGCAGGCTGTATAGGGAGGGGCCATACTTCGATGTAGCCCAGATGATGACAAGACTCTCCATCTATGTTGTGGGGTAACGGGAATTGGATAGCAACTAGCTAAAAAATTGATAGCCTTTTTTAGTGTATCTCTTCTATCTATAAGGACAGCGCCAAGTTCTTCGCTGCTGTGTTCATATTAACATTGGTAATGGCGTGTTCATCGAAACAGGCAAGTATCGGAGGTGCCCGCAGGCGTTTTTCAAATGCTTTGACTTGCTCCGTTGCCCAGTTGAATTCCATGTCGGTCGTCAACGTGTGCATTAGTGGTTCGGCGATCCCTCAAAATTTCTTGACAACGCATCTTTCATGGCCGCATAAACCGAGCAACCAGCGTACGGTGTTCTTGTCGCATGGGTGGCGGGAAGACAGTGAAGGTAGCTTTCTTGAGCGGTTCATGGCGCTCTCCAGACATGATAATGATGCGACGCTAAACAAAAAACACCTCGTACTCAAAGCGACACTTTTTGGTTTCATGGTGAAGCAGGCGTTTTGGGCTGCTTGAAGTACAGTTTAACATCACTTGGGGGGGGGGGGGGGGTTCGTCACGCAAGTAGAAGACGTCGCCTAAGCAACCAAGGCAAGTATGCCACTTGAGTCTTTCCATTAATCTATTCCTAACGCGCTGGAAAGTTGCAGCTGCGAAAAATTGATGATTGATGAAAATCTAGATCTTGAATTACGAAGAGGCTGTCCGGTGTATTCAAGGCAGCCTTCTCTAGGTCTCTCTCGTGAACCTAAATTTGCTATTAGCCAGTGTTAAGATATTTGCAGGAAAAGTACTTTCGGTATAGTGGAGTCGCTATATGGCGTCATCTATACGCGAGAGAGATTACACGTCATCCTCAGTGATTTCGTTCAGATGATGATAATAGATGCAGACACGTAGGATTTCATAGCACTGCACTGACATCACGAGCGATGCTCGTAGACTCATGGACGGCTTGATAATGTCACCGCGTAGAATTTCGTCGAGTTCTTTCTTAGCAGCCTCGCGTTCTCGCGTCGCTGCTCTCCGTGGGCTCTGACATATTCGTCGGGCACTTCCTTCTGCTTTGATGCGACGTTTTGCGACTGGACTCTGTCAAATTCTTGACGATGATGCGAACCAGCTCTTGTCATGCATGGTCGGAGCTTGGAGCTGTTCGTTGTTTTGGAAGGCTCTGAATGGTGTGAAAGACTGGATGACCTTCGCTGAAGACTTGATGGCTCTACTACGTTTAGCCATCTGGTGATTGTAGCGCGTGCGCAAGTTTTGCGTCGGCGTAATACCATGTCACGATAATAGACACAAATGAGGGACGTTGGATATGTGTTACCACCGGGTGACGCCGAGATAAACCAGGCAAGGACGTAATTGTCGTTGCAGAAACAATGTCTTTTACTATAGATTTGTACACTTTCACCAGCCATCCAATCTCAAATTAGTTGCCTTTTTCATTTTTTATCAAGATTACTTCGGAAAATTTTGAATGTTTTTAAGTAGTGGATGCCTGAAGTGTCCCTAAACACGTTGTTGGTATTTAGTAAACCCCTTTGCGTACACTTGAATATCATACATGCTAAAAACCGCGTATCCTACATGGGCTGGCAGAGTTGAAATTTCTATTTTTATGTAACTTCAGATTGATTGATTGATTGATTGATTGATTGATTGATTCGTTGATTGATCGATTGGCTGACTGATTGATTGCGCTACACTATTACCCTGGCAACAGCGAGACCCATCAAGCAAGTGTATCCACTCGTCTGCACCATGAGTACGAAGTTCCACAGGACCGACATTCTGCCGCATGACGGCCTGTGTGATTACCTATTCTACGATTCCCTCTACAAGGGCGGCAACAACTCGCTCGCGAGGACGCTGAGCTTTGACGTGGAAGCGTTCGTCGCCCATGCAAGACGCCACACCTTCACTGAGTTCGGAATGTCGTTCGCCATCGAGTGAGTGATGGAACAATGATGCAGCATGAATGAACGCCACTCTGCCGCCATATACGAGGCTATATCGACAGGGCAGACACTTTCATTCAGACAAATAAGAGTAAATATTACTTACGGGGGAGTAAGGAGCTAGCACTGACTGGTGACATTTGAATAGGTGCCATCACTAACGACAGGGTTTGACAAGCTCCGTCCTTCAGGTCGCATGTGGCCCTCGGGACACTATGACGTAGCTTCCGGCATGACGTCCGCACCTCCTCCACCTAGTCACCCCATATCTTAAGGCCGACATTGCAGTTAATTTCGACCTAAAACAGAGAAGAAACGATCGCTTCCAGTTGGCATTTTCTCCAACCTTATCCAGACTGTGCCACCACTTTTTTTGTTGCGCAAATAAGAAAAGGAGAAATGAATATTTGCATAAATACAAGGTAAGAAAGGAGCTGTATCTAAGCAAAAGATAACCCATGTTCGGTATGCTCGCAACATAAAGGAGTCTGAGCTGACACTCAACCTTTTTTCAGCGACCGGCTAATCAGTTTATATTTGTCACTTCCCTTGCTGGGGGTTATATGAGTAAATCGCTTCTCACAGGAAGGTTCTATCAAGTATTACGGGATTTAAAAAGGACAATCAAATGGGGGTTCTCCAATTTGCAAAAAAGCGTTCGAAGAGCATACGATTATTTCAGAGCAATTCAAAGGTGGGTTTCCGTACGATGAAATGACTGATAGCCAGACAGGCGACGAGCTCAAAGACGCATGTGATGGAAAAGGGGCTGCGAAGTTTCCCGCTGCTCTCACAGACTCAGAGTGTAGGAGATCGAAGAAACTAGGTGCCATAAAGAATAGGTAGATAGGGCCTTCAATGCGAAAGCTCATGACACGAGGCTTCAAGCGAAGGAGCGGTAAAAGAGTAAAGAATTGCTTCTTGATGTTAAGTAGTTCGCAATATTGCAAGGACAGCCACAGTTGTTGTTGTTTCATTAAAAATTACTTGTGGTGTAGTGATATGCATGTAACGAACTCAACTGCAAGAAATGCCTTTCTACTTGAACATTTTGTGTCATGAAAGTTTTTCACCCGGACAAGTGTGCCGCTATAAGATTAAAAAGTAACATTAGTGTTCTCTCTCATTTTGATCACGACTGTCCCCATATACTAGGACGGTAGATGGGGACAGTCAGATCGAAATGCAAATATTCATAATAGCTTCCGCATTTGCGAGTCTCTTTAACAACTTGATCACTAATTTCTTTGTCTCGTCGACAAAATCAACGCATGCTGATTTGGCCATAGTTACGCAACTGTAAACAACTGGTTATATGAAACATACGTGACTGTTCAACACACATGTCCGGGCATATATGAATATTTATAGCGCAATTTCATATAGTCTTCTCAAAATCATAGCCGCGTTTCTCCTTGGTTTGCTGCAAAGGAAGTCGAAAGACGACAGTCTTCTGTCAGGAAGCTCTGCGTCATATATGGCGTCGGCTGGCAGTGATATATGAAAGAATAAAACCTTTTGAATAGAACGCAGTGCCATTGATTAGCTATGTAAGTTCCTGTTTTTTTTTAGCGAAGAGTAGGCAACACCCGTTTTTTTATTCATAGCGTCACATCATCGGCACAGCATAATGAACACTTTGGTCGATATAATTAGGTATCTAGCCATTTTCTAAATAAAAAGACATACTGCCTAACCTTACGTATTGATGTAGCGCCTTGAATATGCCTGATATTTGCTTTTCTTATTAACTATGCTCCCAAGTATGAACGACGCCACCAGATAAATCTGGTTGGGCGTGGAGCAAGGCGTTAAACTTTCGCCGCGTGGCTGTATTGTTGGACACACACCAAAAGGAAGACATACCAGAATTTTTGCGTCGAAGCATCGCAACAAAAGCTGTCGTCTTTAACTAGACTATTCACCTTTTCATAAACGCCTCCCTGGGCGCCGCCATAGCCCTCCTTGGGCTGTGCGAATTGGCGCGTCCCCTCGAAAATGCACTGGCAACGCTGCGCCCTTAGACTTTGTACACCCGCGCACAGCCCATCATGGCGGTGTTTTTTTTTCCTTCCTGTGAAAAGGTGTATAGCGTCTCTAAAAGATTACACCTGTCCAGAGGGCCCACGTTGCGGCGGTAGGTTTCGCCCTAACTGTCCCGTCGTGGGAGCGGCCCGACGTGTGCTAGGGCACACGCCTTCGGACTTTCAGAATGAAGCTCTCCCAAACCAAACCATCTCCTTCATTCTCCATGCTTCGCATAACATCGATTCCCATGTTATATGGTATCTCCTAAATTTGGAGAGGGGGGGGGTATTGGTTTTTTGTTATGAGTGATGTGATATTGCAAATAATACATCAAGTTATGCTATGTATTCATCTCTCATGTCTCCCCTTTCTGGCGCTATTGCATCATTTGTAGCTTAGCAGAAAAAAACAGAGTTGAAGGCATAGACGGCTTCAGTATTGCACAATACCTGTACAGCTTCCGCCTGTTTTTATGACAGCAATGGAATACTGCTCATCGACTACACCACCACGGCCTTCCGAAGAGGGCTTCACACCCTTCTGCTGAAGCAGGTCATCCATTACGGCATTTTGGACATGCATCTCCACATGACCTCCAATAAAACCATCACCCAGGCGTTGACGATACTGAAGGTAAGTGCTAGAGACATACGTGCACAGACATGTACAAACATACATGCACAGACATGCACAGACATACGCGCACACACAGACAGACAGACAGACATGCACAGGCATACGTGCACAGACAGACAGACAGACAGACAGACAGACAGACAGACAGACAGACAGACAGACAGACAGACAGACAGACAGACAGACAGACAGACAGACAGAGAGACAGACAGACAGACAGACAGATAGATAGATAGATAGATAGATAGATAGATAGATAGATAGATAGATAGATAGATAGATAGATAGATAGATAGATAGACAGACTTTGCAATCACTTAGACCCCTTTGTTTTGGTTGCTCAAAATTTTCACGACTTGCATATTGATATTTCTTTCACAGCTACTGACTGAAAAATAGCCTCCGGTTTAATAGAGGTCAAACCTATAAAAAAATTACAGCTACATATTGCAAAATTACAGTCTACGGATATTCAGGAACCATTTTCAGTTTTTACAAGGCTTGTTCTTTTCTTTTGTTCCGCGCCAGCGAGTCCAGGAACTTATAGCAGCGGCAGCGGGTACCAGAACACGGCAGTCCCTGATGGCCATCGGCGTGTCCCTTGACGACCCTACAAGACGTGCTTACATTGTGGACCTAATGAAGCGAGTTTCGGTGTACTTTTTTTCTAAGGCACAATTTTTATACTTTTCAGAAGCAAAAAAAAATTTCAATCTATACCAAGAGTCACATGACGCATTGACGGCGTGATATCGTAACGTCATAATGATGTCATTACATGACACTCTTTTTTTATTAAAGTTAGTGTAGCACCAGGTGCGTCGCAGAATGCTTTAAGAAAAATTGTTTAGCAATGGAGCAACTCAATCGGCTATGAACGTCGAAGTAATTTAAGAGACCCTGAAACGGTTTTGACGACTTTGTGTAAGCGCATTCAGCCGGTAAAGCAAGCATACTAGAACTTACTTACAGAGCAATTTTAGCCCTGCGTCATCTGTGTACCTGCGACATCGTGTGATGCTGGGAGGTCATGCGGCGAGCAGAGCCTCTTACTGGTCGCTGCACGCAGTGAGCGTAGGATTGTCGCTATTGGATCAACACTGGAATTTACACATCTGCGGCCGTAACTTCACCCCACAAGCAACAACCAGAGCTAAGTTCACGCCTGTCGGTGGTCGCACTCGAATACTTGTTTGTGTTCAGGCCTTAGACTGTGATTGCGGTACGGAAGAATAAGAGCAGTTGGTAGTGCGCCGACACCTGGTAGAGCCACTCCTATGATCGTGGCCTCCGAGACGTGAGTCTAAAGATTGAGTTCTAAGTAATCTTTTTTTTTTCCAGGACCATCTTCAAGCCGCACCTATTCATATCGATGGCGCACATCTCGTACCGAGACGCCGACAGGCCCGACTGCATGATCCTGCCATCGTCCGTACACCATTACCCACCGGGCGTGGCGCCGACATACGGTCACACCATGGTATAGGGCTACTTCATTGTACACCCTCTATGACGGTGCAGAATCCTACATATGTGAATGGTCTATTGCAACCCAACGCGTGGGCTCGTTAATTCATCAGCGACGCCATTTTGGAGATTATTTTAAAGTGAATTTTGAGCAAGGTTGCAATTGGTGAGGAGATACATAACTATCAAAACGTCAGCCAGACAAGCAGAGGACGCGATGTACTTTTTATATTTACTGCGTCAGTATTGCTAACAGCGTCCACCAGGGACCTTGAGAAACAGACGTTTGCAGAACACGAATAGTCTTCAGGCTAAAATTCCTTATCGGTTTATACGCCTTTACACATAGCGGTACCCGAGCGCAGTTATAATGTAGTCTCGGCTGTGATAAATAGGCATGACCCTCGAATAGCACTGCCTAGGCCATGACGTCATTCATCGTTCTGTGCCAATTTTTAGAAACAATCTAAGTACTTCCTTAGTCGTCTGAAAATGTTCTCTTTTGCAGTGCACTTCCACCAGTCAGCTCCGTTCCTTGTATTGCGATCGCATCCCCAAATAGTGTCCTACGAGTCGGTGCCCTAGCTCGTATAAGGTGGACACCAACGATACTCATTGCAAACGTTGCTTTTCTTTATCTCGCTTCCAAGAACGACTCCGTGGCTTTGCTGCAGTACATCGCAGACGAGCAGGTCTTCGCGTCCGTGGCCGTGGGCGTCACCATGAAGGCCCGCGAGTACAAGCCCCGAAACTTCTCCTATCCTGAGAGCTACAATGTCTTCAAGAGCTGCATGACGTCCTCCCACTCACAGGACTTGGCACCTGCCGACGTAAGCCAGCGTATTAGCGCTCACACGTATTTAGGTTGCAACGTAGCAAATGTCTGCGCTTTATTTCGAATGAATTCCTACTGCGACACAGTAGGAATGTGTACTGTAATGCCGTAGGTATTCAAGGAAAATTTTAAACGGCCAACGTTAAGTGCACTGGTGTTTCTTTCCTGGCGGCGCGGCTGAGGTATCTACCGAGTAGCTAAAAGAGGCTGGCGGTTGAGAAGGCCACGCGAACGGCGCCTACTCGCGCTGCACCGAAATTTGTATACAGGGAACGCGACTTCCTGACAGACACAAATGACATCTGGCTGCATTCAAATATTCACTTCCGTGCGAGGTAAAGCGTTATTTAGATAACACTGTGTCCATACCTTCCGGCTGTTTTGTTGATTGGGTCACGCTGTGTCACACCAAAATTGATATGGCATGACTTGAGGGCGTGATAAGCACTGAAGACGGATGTTTTCTATATTACAGAATATGCATTTCAGTAGAATGGTACTGCCGCAAGAGCTTATTGACTGACTCTGGTGTACTCGGCTTCCAACGGCAAAGAACTATTATGAACGCTCTGGGCAGACGTGTTTGGGAAGCGTTGGGATCGTTTAAAATCATCCTCCTAAAGATTACACACAAGACGCGAATACAAGTGAAATTTATTTGACGGCTTTTATTCTTTCTATCAATCAATCCAAGGCACGGCGGGGTCAGTGGTGGCATTTTCAATTAGAGTTACCAACTCGTCACTTAAGGAAGCCGGGATGGGGGGGGGGGGAGGGGGGGGGAGGGGTCACCGGGGCAGTGGCGTAGCTAGGGGTGACACACCAAACCCGTGCCACCTCCCGACATTTGGGAGCCATGACATTCAGAGTAAAAAAACACCGTTTCAAATGTACCCTCCCTCCCCCCCCCCCCCCCCCAAAAAAAAGAAAATTCCAGCCTACACCCCTCGACGGGCGTATGCATACTGCTACAGGGAGGCTCAGAAGTCCATCTTTCTTTTGCATTATGTTGCACACAAACCCATTCTACCTATTGTCGTGGCCTCTTGAACGGGTGCCTGAGCTGGCTTGTTCACCCCCTGTTGCGGTAGAATGTAGTCACAAAAGTTGTCGAACGTCACGCGGAGCCACTCGCTGCCATTTTAACATCATTTCGTGCGTGCAATTCGTGAGAATTTCGCCTTCCTTCACGTGACGCGAATGTTTGGTGTGAAATTATATAGGAATTTATAACTGGGCGATGTGGAAGGAATCCGGGACACACAGGCCGACAAGTCATTGCGGGACGCGAGAGGTCGCACGAAAAGTCAAGACAGCCTCACGAAATTCGGGAAGGTTGGTGACTATTATTGATGCAGGCAAAAGCGATTGAGGCAAATGCACTAGTTAGGTCTAGGTGCACGTTCAAGAACCCCAGGTAGACAAAATTTTTGGAGCCCTTCGCTGTGGTGTCTCTCGCAATTATATGTAGTGGGATAATCAGGGTGAACAGTGGAAGTGCCTCAGACAGGCTGGCCGACGTTGCGATAGGAGGACTTATCTTTGTCAAAGGCACCTTGTCATCTTTGGCGTGTTAGTTTTAAGGGGGTTAATATTGACGTCAGGAGACGACGTCACCACTAACCCCCTTAATATTAACACGCCAAGGATGACAAGGTGCATTTGACGAAGGTAGGTCCTCTTATCGAAACGTTGGTCAGCCTGTCATAGGCACTTCCACTGTTCACCCTGATTATCCCACTAGGTGTTTTAATCTGTCGGCTCCCATCTACATTTCTTTATGATATGGTGATTTTGAGACGTTAAACCATTGCAATTATTCTTAGTAGTAGTGTGATTCTGTTCGTTCTCAATGCCAGTCACTGATTAACCTCTAATGAGAATTCTTCTTTCTATAAAGGCTTGCCCACAAGGATATCCCCGCGGGTTGGCAGCGAACTACGAATACGACGCCACATTATTCGCTGAATACGCCTACGACAGGGGACACGAGATTGTGATGGTCTTCGACGGCAAAAAAGGAATGAAAAACAAGGTATGTATCGAGCAAGGTCGACACTCTAGCAGTTGTGGAATGTTGGGATGGATACGCGAACCCTTTTTCACAACACTATCCTTTCCGCTCGCGGTGTGCCCGTTCGTAGGCACTGGCGAAGCTGTTGCGGTAAACGCATACATAAAAGAACAAACCTTACGCCGAGTTGTATATCACGAAAGGGGCTGCAGGTACAGTGCGAAAAAAATGAATAATAAAACTAACAATAAGCGTGAGGTGCACAAACATAGGAGGCGTGATTCTCCCGTGTTACGCTTGTGGTTTCCTGTGATGATTTGTGATTTTTTGCGTGTGTTTTTTGTGACTGCGCTTCTTGTAGCGTGGAGATGCCCGAGAAAGGACACCCTCGTCCCTCTAACGGTGGTTTGCTATTGATGCCCTCGCCACTCTCCCAGCTTCACTGTGTGGATACCTTTTCGTCCGTGACCTAGCATTACAGTATCTCTACCGTGACCAAGGCAGTTGCTATGGGCGTATCTGGGAATCGAAGCGTGACACGTGGTGCAGACGCTCATTTGTCGTCACTCAGCTCGAATTCCACAAGTTTTATGGCGTTAAAACCACCGAACAATGAAGATGCGATGATAATGATGTCCTTAGTACAAAAGTCGCCACCTTCGCATCATTTCGGACAAACTCCTTTTGCTTTATTCCCTCCCCACTCACAAGACAAGACTGCCACGACTAATAATATACTGCTTCCACCTCTGTTAATGCAACAACAACTATCATACTACTACTGAGACGACGACGAAGTCACAGGGCAGACTTAGCTTCGCTGTAAAAGACGGGCTTTACAAGATGCTTCGAGGGTAAACTTGTAATTCTGTATGGCTTTCGTTAGTATACAGATGCATCATCAACCTGCTGTGGTGGTCTAGCCGTTATGGTGTCGAGTGTTGACTTGGAGGTTGCGGGATCGAATCACTTCCACAGCGACCGCATTTTTGATGGAGGCGAAACTGCTCGAGGTCCTTGTGCATAAATTTAGGAGCACTTCAACCCCAGGAGCCGAAATTTCCAGAGCGCTCTTTCACGGCGCATATCATTGCGTCGTTTTGGAATGTTAAACCACATGAAGTATTATTATTACGGATGTATCATCAGTATACGAGAGATTATTGGTCAGCTGCCAGCTCGTTTTAAAGGTGCTTCACACTCGCCGCAATGCCAACTGGCGGAGCTGACTGACGCTCCCACGTTCAATGCACAAATATACGATATAAGGTGGAAGTGAAGATAGGCGCCATGGTAGCTTAGTTGGTAGAGCTTCGAACGT
Organism: Rhipicephalus microplus; assembly: GCF_043290135.1. NCBI lineage: Eukaryota > Metazoa > Arthropoda > Arachnida > Ixodida > Ixodidae > Rhipicephalus > Rhipicephalus microplus. Next base: position 26,318,983 of record NC_134706.1, on the reverse strand, counting down.
GCTATTCCAAGGTAGAATGTTCGGTCCCTGCCCACGGAAAGTTTTATTTTCAAGCACTTTTTGTTGCTGTGTCGGGTTTTATGGCGCAAAATCAACTATGCCTATATTGCGCCAAAGGCATCAAGCACTTCTTCTTTCTTCACATTTACATTACAATGACATCTAATAACATCACCTATGCTTTCCTTCGCATGATAGACTGGTAGATCTAATCAATAGAACGTCAGTAACAAGCGATAGAAGAGGGGTTAGCATTTCTATGGAGAATAAAGCAAAGGGTGCGCTCTCCCCCACTCCATCCCTGTTACATGTGTCTTTTGATGTATTTTCTGCCTGTAACCAGAACTTCTCCTATGGCATTACGTTATTTATCTCCTGTTTTTGGAACAAGATGTTCAGTAGCAACGCTTGCGCGGGAACGCCCGTCTGAAAACCTTTTTTATAGTAGATATTTAGATGCAGCTTCTACCACACGCAGTCTATCAAAAGCTGTCTATCTATCATAATCCAGTTCAAAGTGTTTCGCAGGATGTGTCACCCTCGCGATAACATAACTCAATGCTTTACAAAATAGCATCGAAATTGCGCCTCGACATGTCCCAACAATTCCCTCGTGACAATATGTCGAGTCGCTAAGATCAAGGGCGCCCCGCCACGGTGGTCTAGTGGCTAAGATACTCGGCTGCTGACCCGCAGGTCGCGCGATCGAATCCCGGCTGCGGTGGCTGCATTTTCGATGGAGGCGGAAATGTTGTAGGGCCGTGTGTTCAGATTTGGGAGCCCGTTAAAAACCCCAGGTGGTTGAAATTTCCGGAACCCTCCACTACGGCGTCTCTCATAATCATATTGTCACGGGGTTGCGACGTGGCCTAAGACAGGAGACTTTGCCTTGGAATTTAACTGTTTATTTGGGCGAACCTATGCCCGGTAAACGGAAAGTCCACATACAGTAGCAGTCTTGGACTTTAGGTAGATAACAGCACCATGGAGGCATAAGAAGTCCATGCCAAGGATTACATCTCTCGAGCAACGCTGTAGGACTACGAAGTCAGCAGGATAAATACGGCCGTTAATGGTGACTCTCGCTGTGCAGATTCCTCCAGGCGTTACGAGATGACCTCCGGCTGTGCGCATTTCAGGGCCTTCCCAAGCTGTTCTAACTTTCCTTAACTTCGCGGCGAACGACCCACTGATGACGGAATAGTCGGCTCGAGTATCGACGAGAACGGTCACACTGTGGCCATCGATAAGAACGTTGAGGTCGCTAGTTCGCCGTCTCGCGTTACAGTTAGGGCGTGGCGTCGGGTCACGGCTGCGTCGGCTTGTTCCGCTGCTTCCATGTTGCGTCGTCAGGTTACCTTCGGTAAGCGAGGTTTCACCGTCAGGGCTTTGCCTGGTTGGCGTTGTGGTCGGAGAGCTCCGTCGCGGCGTCGTCGTCGTCGGAGGATCTTCGGTAGTTCGTCGCACAGCAACCGCACCTCCATCGGTTGCAGCCGTTAGTTTCCCGTATACGGGCTAGGAGACCGATCTCGCGTTGTGCCGGAGTACTGCCGGTGGTGCGGTGACGTGCGGCGGCTGGGCGATGGCGAACGAGAAGGGCTTCGTGGTGTCCACTGAGTTCCTGTCAGGTAGTCGGCGATGTCACGTGGCCGTTCTCCTGGCTGTGGACGCGGTGCATTGACGGCGAAGCCACGCAGTCCCATCTGTCAGTACTGGCAACGGTGGTATGTGTGTCCGGCCTCGCCGCAGTGGTAGCAGAGCGGGCGGTGGTCAGGGGTGCGCCAGACGTCAGTCTTCCTCGGCGCACTGCGCTGGGCCACTGGCGAACGGTAGGACGTCGGTGGGGGTGGTGGCGGCGGTGGCGTCTGGCAACGGAAGTGCGATGGGGGCAGCGTTTTGGCAAGCGCGTGTAGAAGGGGCGTGGCAGCGGGCTGCAGCAGCATAGCTCATGGCTTGCAGCTGAGGCTCTTGAGGCTGAGGAACGCCCACCGATTGCTGGATCTCCTGGCGTACGACGTCCGCGATGGATTCGACGTGAGGCTGCGCTAAAGGAACTAATTTTCGCAGCTCTTCTTGCACGATCGCTCGGATCGTCTCACGCAAGTCAGTGGTTCCAAGCGCTTGAATGCCGGCGTAGCTTGTAAGCGAGAAGCTACGGTTACATTGCTGCGTGCGCATCTTCTCCATCGTAGATGCTTCTGAAACGAATTCGGCGACCGTCTTCGGCGGGTTTCTGATCATCCCAGCGAAGAGTTCCTTCTTTACTCCTCGCATGAGCAGACGGACCTTGTTCTCCTCGGACATGTCGGAGTCAGCGTGGCGGAAAAGTTTAATCATTTCTTCCGTGAATAGCGCCACGTTTTCGTTTGGCATCTGCATGCGGGTTTCAAGGAGAGCTGCGGCCTTCTCCTTGCGCACCACACTTGCGAAAGTGGTGAGGAACCTGGCGCGAAAGACGTCCCACGTTGTAAGGCTTCGCTCTTGATTCTCGAACCAGGTCCGAGCAGCATCTTCTAAGACGAAATACACAGGCTGGAGCTTGTCATCGTCTGTCCAGTCATTGAAGGCGGCGACGCGGTCGAACCTTTCGATCCAGCTTTCCGGGTCTTCCAGTGGCGAACCGCGGAAAGTTGGCGGCTCTTTGGCTTGCCGGAGCAGGAGTGATGCAGGCTGCACGGGGGCGGTCATGGTTGCAGTAGTTGATGTCGGGATCCATGTCTGCCTGGCTGTTTCAGGAAGGGGCCCGTACTCTGGTTGTAGTCCCCTCTGCTTGCGGCTTGTTCGCTGTTCAGGGTTAGCGTCCGTGTCTTTGCCACTTGGGCTGTGGTCGCGGCTTGAAGGGGGCGTCCGGAACATCAAAGAAGCAACACCCCCACCAGATGTCACGGGTTCATGAAGTGGCCGAAGACAGGAGACATTGCGTTGGAATTTATCTGTAAACGGAAAGTCCGATTACAGTAGCAGTCTTGGACTGATAGCGGTGAACGGAACGTCGGCCTTCGATCAACAACTGACAAGCAGCGAAGCGCGTCGGCATTTATACTCTTGCGTCGAATGTTCTAGCGTTATCGCTGGTGGTGGCGTAGGTTCCAGAATAACCTGTGCAGTTCGAAGAGTGGGCGTGATCTTATCAAAATGGTCGACTACAGTCCGGAAGCTTCTCGAAAACTGCAGGCGCGGTTTGCGCTGAGAATTGTGTAGTGTTTTGGGATGATAACAAAACTTGAGAAATGGAACGTGGCACTATGGTGGTTTTGGGACGTTAAACCCCACATATCAGTCAATCAAAATCAAGGGCACGGTTTGTATTCCCGGCAAAGGGGAAATCATTACGAGGGGGTCCGAATTGCAGAAAATGTCAAGGGCGCGTTAAAGAACCATTATACGTGGTCGAAACGCGACCGTACTGGAAAGGCGCGCGAGCGTTTCATATTACGGCCTTCCATCGCTGTCGAGTTGCGCAATTGTGTTTCTCCGGGGCTAGCGCCACTATTCACGTTGAAGTGCGCTGCGACCCTACCGTTCTTAGCCACTTCTAAATCCTCTGAATACCGTTTTTGTGCGTGCTTGCCGAGATGGATGCGAGCACGGTCTTATGTCTATATGTTTGCGTGGATCGGAGGTTGCAGCAACAACACGTTGTTGCGGCGGTAGGTGGAAACGGACGCATTGCCAAGGCCGGACGCATTACCAATTACCATCTAGTCCAGCCATGGTCAGAATTGATCCAGATGTCCCAATTACGGCATACGGCGTGCCTCAATTATGTATTCTTGCGTTGGTGCACGAAATTCTAAGAGTTATTACGAGTGCGGGGGCTCCCACTACGCCCAAGAAGAGCGAGATTTTCTCACACGTTCTCCCAATACCTAGTCGAAGAACCATCCTGACTTTCCAATATGGGACCGAACCTTTCTCCCGTGGTGCTGTCCGAGAACCCATTACGCCATCTCCGTGAAACAAATGACGTCATGATGACGTCAGAATACTGACGGCGCAGATCATCCACAGTTGAGGCTAGTTTTCTGACAACGTCTCGCAAAGTGCTGTCCATGAATCAACGTGACCTCTTGCGAGAGACTTATGACGTCACATCATTACGTTATAGGCCACCAATGTTTTCGACTTCACGCGATTATGTCACTACAATTTCCGAAATGAGGAACAACGCCATCGGTTGAGAAAGCCGAACTTATCTGTCGCGGACCTCTCGCACAGCCGCTCAGTATCCATTTGAAAGAACCCTGGTTTGCGACTGCGTAACTCAAAGCGTTACCAAGTGTGCAGCCAGCTTTAGCCTTGAGGCTTCACCGAGTGTAGGACGCTGCCAATTTATATACATGAGAAAGCCTAGGAGGCCACATGAAACGCGGAAATTGTCTGGTGTCCTACGTAGGCGGTGTCAACACGAATGATGCAAAATATCACCACGGAATGTCGTCACCACGTGCAGTTATCAAATAGTCATATAATTTGATGTCGTCCTGACGTCACAGACTGTATGATATTATCGATCGGTCGCAGGTGATCTGACCCGAAAGGTTACGCAAAAAAAGGTTAGATCAGTAAGGTTAGAAGTCCTACAATCTTTAAGACATTGCAACACCAGGTTAATTGCCGAAAGATTTCGTAGGGGGGCGCTGGAGGCCCAGTACATCGGCCTAGAAGAAAAATATGCTGGCTGCCGCCTTCGTGTCGACCAAAGGTCGATGAATGATGGAGCATGTGAGTTTTCATGCCGCTGCAACACACCTGACTGCAGTGGAACAACAATCGCCGGATTCGTCCGGTAGCTATTGTGCTTGATCGCTGATCAGAACGTCACGGGATCGAATCCTGACCACGGCGGCCGCATTTCAGTCGATGGGAAATGCTATGAACCAGTCAACTTGGGTATAGGCAGACATCAAAGGACACCGGAGGGCCAAGATTTCAAGTACCTTCCACTACGGTATCCCTTAAAATCGCATCGTGGCTGTGGTACTTAAAACTGCAGATATATTCTTATTGTCACGTGCTCCGTCGAAATGTGACCGCCGTTGCCAGCATCGAACCGCCGACCTACTTGCCAGCACTGTAGCAAAGTGCATTATCTTTCACGAAGTTTACACTAAAATATGGCGTTCACGAGAACCTCATCCCCGTGCAGTTCTGCGACCTTAAGCAGCACTACCTGAACCTCAACTACGGCATCGCCGCCTACGACGTCGACTTCGACTCGGTTAGCCACCCGTGCAAATTGCTGGGCATCGATGGGCCGTACAGCCGAGTCTACTTCCTGAGGAAAGTGCGAGACTTCGTCGCGTCAAACTACACCGGCGCCCCCAGCAAGGCCGAATGCGACCAGGTCACGTGATGTCCGTGCAGCGCCACTGCACCTCGTACGCCGGTCCATCCTGGTAAGTTTCCCGACAGTGTCGCCATGGTACAGTACTGTAGCACCCTCAATATAGTGCATAGCTTCATTTGATTGATTGACTGATTGATTGATTGATCGACAAATTGATTTCATCGATGTGATGAGTTTAACGTCTCAAAACCACCATACGATTATCACAGACACCGTAGTGGAGGGCTCCGGAAATTTCGACCACCTGGGGTTCTTTAACGTGCACCCGAATCTGAGAACACGGGCCTGCTGCACTTTCGCCTCCACCGAAAATACAGCCGCCACAACCGGGATTTGATCCCATGACATGCGGGTCAACAGCCAAGCGCCTTAGTCACCAGACCACCGCAGCGCATTACATCATTTATAAGTAGAACAGCACAAGAATAAGAAAACACACACAAGACACAAGATGAAGTGTGGCGTCCTGTCAGCACTCTGTTCTGTCTCTCTCTCTCCTCCATGCCTGTCACGCTAGCCCCATTTTATCTGTGAGCCCCACATCCCCATGTGGCCTGCTGGCTAGTGTTATATGGACGCTGTTAACGCGGTAGCGTTAGAGAGCTGGTGTCGCCGAAATTCCGCCGTCAGTGTCGGTACCGTCGGTTTTTGAGCAAACAATCGTCCGTGAACGAAAAATCGAGAAAGGAAATAAAATAAAATGAATAAAATTTCCGGTCTCTTTGAGAATTGAACTCGGGCCGTTCGGGTGGCATAACAATGTTCTACCACAAAGCCACGATATTACTTGCAGCAGCATCGGCAAAAAACACTGCATAAATGCTATGTGGTGGAAGGACTCTCCTTAACGCATTTTGTTCGCCAGGTGTCATGACGAAAACGAGTCCATTCAGCGATTTGTAGGCGCATGTGGGAGGCCATCAAACTACGTCGAAAAAGGCCCGGATAGCGCCGCCATCGCTGCAAAAAACCCGCCGATTGTACCATTCACGCACGCGCGCTCGTACAATCTACAGTATGTGCGTGTGCGTGTCTGTAACAAAACATATAAGTATGCACCTTGTGGTTGTAGGGCGCACTAGGGGCCGGATTTCGCTATCGTGTTTAACTCTTCAACTCTTCAAGGCGAAGCTTAAGGGTCCCCCCAATGTTCGCTTTACGCTGCCTGATTTTATGAAGTGTGCTAACAGATACGGGCAGCACCAGAAGTTAGTTTCTGTGGGAGAGTATGATGGTGCATGTGCGACAAGCGAGTTCTTTCGGGGATCGGAGGAACGCCTGTGGTGTTTCGTTTATTTGCGGTTTTTTTTCGGGGGAGGGGGGGAGGGAGTGGGAGCGTGGAGAAAGAGGGGCAAAAAAAATTACGGGAAGATATCCCCCCCCTCCATCCCTTTGGCACCGCTTCTACTGACACCCTCCACGCAAGAACACTTGCCTCCGAGGTAGCAGTATTGAAAACTAAAATAAAATAACGACGGCAAGCAAGTTCTTTTGCTCAACCAGGGAAGGAGGCATCGTTTTGGCTGCTTGCTCATTAAGGGGGAGGGGGGAGGCAGAGAACGAGAGGGTGAGCCTTTTCCGCCCCCATCACCCTCGTTCAACGGGCGTGAGGACTGAGAAGAAGCAGGCCAAGAGATGCCACATGTTCGCAGCCCATTATTATAGTTTAAGTTAATACATACCTTAGTGTCTCCATCCAATGAACGACAAGAGAAGGGTAAGGTGAAAGGCTCGCGATGAAAAAAATCGAGTGACAGTGGATTGCTTGCTCGAGCCGACAAGTGAACTCTTCTTCAAGGCTGTTCCCTTCCAGCCTTGAAGAGGAGTCCACCTATCGAAAGATCAGCTCGAGCAGACGCCCGCCGTTAACGGATTTTGTTTCGTCGCAGTATCTACACTATCTTATGAGAAAACCGCAACCTAGCCCATTCCTCTTCCCCCTTTTTATATACACGTTTGCGGCGTTCCTGTTCTCTAGGTGGGAAATTTACAAGGAGAAATTGGTGTTTGTGCCGCTATATAAACAATGAGAAAAGAAGTGCTCTGTCTAACTTTGAACCATCAGTGGTCGTAGAAAGCCTTATCCAATGCCTTTCTGCTAATTTCTAGAAACTATGTAACTTAGTTTCGCTGCGTTGTACCTTAATAACGGTTGCGGTTCAACGTCCAAAAACCAGCAAGTGATCACGAGAGACGCCTTAGTGGAGGGCTCCGGAAACTTCGACAACCTGGGGTTTGTGCACTTAGGTCTAAGCACACGGGCTTCGACGGTTTCCGCCTCTGTCGAAAATGCGACCGCCGTGGCAGGGATTCGATCCCGCGACCTGCGGGTCAGCAGCTGAGTGCCTAGCCAGTAGACTACCAGGGCAGGTATTGCAACGTACCTTAATGTCCCCTCAATTATGTAACACAAATATCGTTACCTATTCAATTAGTTTTGTATTTATTACAGAGTAGGTCATAAGCTTTTCCATGTGGTGCGTACATGAACACTACCATCAACTTCAACCGACGCGTGCACTCTTCGTTCATATTCTGTCTCACTTCTAAAAAAATATATGCACTGGTTTTTCCAACGTTGGATGAAGCAGCTCTGACACTTGAGAAAGACGACATCACAGAGAGAAAGGAGATGGCAAAAAGTATGAGGGAGACAGGGAAACAAAGGGAAGACGGATAGAAAAATACAGAAAGACAAAGAATTAGAGACTGAGGGAAAAAGACAGGAATTGACAGGCAAAAGAAAGAAAAAGCAGCAGATAGAGCCAGAAAGAATAGCCTCGTTTATCACCACGGCATAAACGAGAGTGAGGGTTGAGAGCAAGAAGTGAGGATGAGGAAGGCTGAAAGGAGGAGAGAGGGCAAAGAATATATCGTAGTTAAGACAGACTTGTCGGTGCGAAAAGAGGAAACACTTAAGAAGGAACAAACAAACAGCGCTGCCCTCACAACTACTTTATTACTTGGCAAGCAAGGCGTTTTTCAAGGCACGAACAGAGGCGACGGAAAGGTAACACGATAAAAAGAAGCGATACAAGAGCCTCGCGGCAGGTAATCAACCAAAGGCAACGTCTTTTCGCGAAAGTAAATATCTCTATTATGAACCGACTCAACCAGTTGCAGCAGTTTGAACATAGCGTAGCCATTTCTTGTATAGAATCATATTGCGATGGAAACTAATTGAGGATGAAGAAAGGAGGACGCCGACAGCACCAGCTCCGACGATTCCTCAGTCTTCGCATCACTAGCATAGCTGCTCCAGCTTATGTTCTCATCGCGGTTTTAAGACCGCTCGCAGGCAGCAAAGAGTGCAGCTCGGTGCTTGGACCATTAAAAAAATGGTGATGTCCGGACGCAGTTGTTTTGACAAGAATCACAAATCAACATCGCGTCTTTGGCGGCTTCGGTCGATATAGGGTGCGAATCTCGGAGCAGAACTAAATCTAGTGGGCCCGCCTCAGAAGCTCTCTTACCGCCAAATCCGCGTAATTTTCCCTTTCATTTTTTTTTCAAAGCAAGGACAATTTTATACCAGACGCACGGACACCACCGCTTTAGATTTTTAAACGATTGTTTTCTTTAGAGCACGTATCGCGAAATGAATTGACAGGGTAAAAAAAAAAAAGCCGAAATCGCTAACCCTATACTTTTTTCACGCGTATGTGTCTAAGCTATGGCGCTGTTGATTTACTTCTTGAATATACAAATGGCTGTGTTAATAATAGATCACTATAAATCGTAGCATCAGAACCAACTCGTAAATTAGTCCATACAAATTTGCACACGACAATTTCAACGTTCTCAGAGCTGCGATGCCGCATGCACAGAATAGCAAACCCACGTGTGTCGAAACCTTCAGTGTCCGCTTTTATTTATTTATTTATTTATTTATTTATTTATTTATTTATTTATTTATTTAATACATACTGCGTACACTAAGTGGTCCAAGCAGGAAGGGCACGTCACGCATACCACAGGCGTAATGACGTACATCTTACGAAAAACACACTTTGTTTTACACGCTACAATACACTTCGTTATGTAACAACATCACGCTTCGCTCTATACACTACAATAAACTTCAATATGCAAAGCAACAACACACCCGGTTCTACAACACTACATTAGACTATGTTCCACAACACAAGTAGTAACTTACGCCAAACAATGACAATACATTGCATACCTCATACTTTACAATACGTTACACATACGTTACAATGAATGAGGTTCGCATAACTTGTTCCAGTCCGACACTGTTCGCGGAAAAAAAGAATACATAAAGGCATCGGTTCTCGCAAAAAAAAGGGGTTAGCAAATTGGGATGATGATGTCATGTGTTCCTTGTTGACAGAAAAGATAAGTAAGGCGATGAATCGATTGCGAGTTTTTGATTAAGTAATAATTGAAGGAAATCCAGCCGTTGTTCGCGTCTGCGGGATTCGAGGGTCTGAATGTCGTTTGCAGACATCAGCGCGGAAGGTGAATCCGACGGTAAGTATTTTGAATATATAAACCGAACAGCTTTTCTTTGAACCCGCTCAAGTTTGTTAATATTAAGCTTAGTGTAAGGGTCCCATACAATGCTGGCGTATTCCAGTTTAGGTCGTATAAAAGAATAATAACTAAGAAGCTTTACATTGACAGGACAGGTACTCAGTTTATGTCTTCGAAAACCAAGTTTCCGAAAGGCAGCTGAACATATGTTGTCTACATGCATGTTCCAAGACAAATTACTAGTTATAGTTAGGCCCAAAAATTTGTAGCTTGTAACTTCTCTAAGAGTTGAAGACCCAAGCTGGTACGTATTATTTAGTGGAACTTTCTTACGTGTCAAACGCATGCAGACACTCTTTTCTGCATTAAGGCTTTTCTGTTCCCAACTTCTAAATCTGTTCTTTCTTGCAGGATACTACGCTGTGTAGACGACTCCGGCCTGAACTACAACGCCAGCCGTTTACAAAGCGACGAAACTGAACCACTACGATGACGCACCATGTTTTGTTGTCTCCCTGACGAGCATTTCATTGACTCGCAGATTATCTTTTGCATATTTTGGACGGACTTACAAACGATGGTATTATAGCGATATCACTCGATGGTATTACACCGATATCACTTCATATGAAAGCTGCATTGTGCCTATTTGTTCCTTTGTTTATTGTTCATATTTGCGACGTACTATATCCAGCTCTACAGCACCCATTTCACTTGCAGTGTATTAAGACGGGTTTTCTTGAGGACCCTAATTTAACCACGCAGTATTTAGGGTACGAGGTGTAACATTATATCGAATTGAGATGGAATGATCTGTGGATTTTATGTGTGAGGTTAAATTCAAAATAGAAAATGAAATTGATAAAGGTTACCAAATAATGCTATGTGGTGTTTAATTGAACTTGGCAGCTAATTTGTGACATTATCGCACAGCAGCTGTTGGGTGATTATGTTACGTACAGTTATTTAATAACTTGTATTCGACTTGCAGCAATTAATGCACGCTACGCTAAAATTGTCACAATTGATGCCTCATTACTTGTTTGCAATTGAATTACAGCAACGTCATTTAATGCAGTCATAGAGAGCGTCCTCAACGTCAGAGATAATACAAAGTTCTAAAAATATACATTTTTTTTCAGCAAATCACATACATTTCAGCACAATTTTAAAGCAAACTGTTTCGCTCGCCCAACTACGAAAATTACTACGAAAGAGTGCTAAGATATTTCCAATATGTACCCAGTTAATAGCCTGATATACACTCGTTTTCAGCTATAATTTCTTGAAACGCAGGTTCCCTGTACCATTTGTAACAGTGTTTGCAGTTTTCTTCCAGAAATGTTTTTTTAAGACAGGTAACTGTAATAAAGTTTTCATGACTGCATCTTAGTTGTTCTTTGTTGCCAGTTAGTATTGTGACACAGGAACACGTAGTTTGAAATGTTTGAGCTGCATTTTAATCGGTTATAATGGGGAAAGCAGCTAAAAAATAAACAAAATTTTCAATTGTTAACAATAGGCATAGATAGTACGGGTATGTAGCGGATAATTTGAACCAACAAGGAACTCTGAAAATCAAGATTCATTCAATAGCCTGTATTTATTTAACCTTTAATACACTCCTGCAAGCCATCGAAAACCTTCTCATCTCCTTATCCTGGGGTCCACACCTCCAAAAGAATAGAATTTCACGCATACAAATGCAATCTTAAGAGTCAAATGGTGGCACCTATTGTAATTTTACTCTGAGGATATGAAAAAAAAAGAACGAAGTGGGTAATTCAGGCCAACTAAGTAATAATAAAAATCCAAGTCGTATGCGATTTCCCATGGGAAACGAAACGAATAGAATGTTAGCCGTAAATATCTCTATTTTCGAGCCTATTATCCTAATGAGTTTTCTTTTTTCTTTCCTTTATTTATTCTATTTTTATTTATATTTTACCTATTTGTTCTTTAAAAAAACATTCCTAACATATCTGGCTGTTAAAACAATAGTAATTCTAAGATAACGTACCGTTCGTTTCTTGGCCGATCCTCCGTGTAGCGTTGCGCCAGGAATATAAGGAAGAACCAACTAACCTCAAGCTACCCGCCTGAGTGCTGCTATCTTTGCTTTTTACTCTCTATTATTAATGTTGCGCAGTTTCGTTACATCATTACCTCTTTCGTTTTTAAAGGCATGTCATTTAATGTAATATTTAACAATATCTTTTTAAAACTACCCGGTTTCTCCTCAGCGTGGGTGCGTGCCACTGGTCAAGGTTCTACTCAATCCGAAGTTGGTTGGTTGGTTGAATACAAGAAGAGGGACTCCACGTACCATGATAGATTGGTCATAAATGATGTGGCAGTAGGATTTCGAGACAAAAAAAGGAGGGGGGGAGGCCTAAAAACACTTTTTTGCAAACTAAAAGAATAGTTGTACTAACAGTCTGCTATGTATGGGTATAGAAGAAAAAATTCAAACTAAATATGATAAAAAATAGAGGATGGTGCGTAGAAGAAGAAGTGGCCTGCTCTCCCGGTTGATCCCGGTCCTAGATCTACTAAAGTGCTCAACGTTTGCATCCCAGCCGGTGAGCGCGTTCATACCTTCTCATTTAGCATGTACCCGAGGTCTGGTGCGTGGCGTCGATGCCAACATGCCACCCTCCGAAGTACTAGAGCTGTTTTCGCCAGCAGGTGCTATTTCAGTCTATCGGCGTGGACGGGTGGTTGATGAGAACAAAATACCAACTGAGTCTGTAATTGTGACCTTTGCGGGATCAGTTCGACCATCAGAAATTAAGGCTTGGCCTTTAATTTACAGAGTAGAGCCGCTCTCTCCTCGTCCGCTCCAATGCGTAAAGTGCTGGCGTTATGGTCACACAATGAAAGGTTGTAGGTCAGCGGTCAGGTGTAAGGTATGCGGGGAAGGTCACAATTCTAGCGACTGTCAGAGTGATGAAGAAAAGTGTTGCCTATGTAGCGAAGCTCATGCGGCCCATAGCTCTAGTTGTTCGGCAAAGGTACGTGAACTGCAAATTCTAGAGATAGTAGACCGAAGACGGTGTTCACGGAAGGAAGCGGCACTTGAAATACAAGCACGAGCACAAGGCTACGCCGGTGTAACAGCTCGTAATATGCCAACAATGGAAGCTCTCTCTGTCCCTATGGCGGAAGCGATTGAGAAGGCAGTGGAGAAGGCAATGGAGCGCATCGCTGGGAATCTTTGTGAGTCCTTGGCCCAGATTCTATCGAACCAGATGGCTCAAATGTTGGGTACAGCGGAAAACAACCTCAGTGCACCACGTAACATTAGTGACTCCTCGGAGTTTGCAAAGGAGTATGACTCTGCTACGCCACATCAGGCTACGGAAGCCCTTCACATTCGTGACTCCCCTGAAATTTCAAAGAAGTATGGCTCCGATACGCCAAAGCAACCTATGGTAGCTGCAGATTCAGTAGAGGAAGGTAGCGTATCTCAATGCGAGCTTACCAGGAAAGTGGAGGACTCAGACGAAATGGAGATGGATCCCCGATCGCTAAAGCGCTCAAGATCCCCTTTATACAAAAAAGGCATCGCACCTGTCGATTCAAAAACCAAAAAGTACCAGAAGAACACCCTGTCTAAAGCTGACTTTCTTAAAGAAAATATTATAAACAAGGCCATCGCTGAGGCTATTTTAGAGCAAAAATAGGGTCACTTAAAATTCTTCATTGGTATTACCGATCAATTCACTCTGCAGCAACTGATCTAATATATTTGGCATCGAAATTTTCTCCAGATATTATTGCACTACAAGAAACTTGGCTTTCAATGCATCAGTCTTTTCAATTAAATTGATTCAGATCTTTCCATCTAGACCGTCCATCGAAAGGTGGAGGTTTGGCATTTTTTATTAATAATAGAATAAGTCTCAAAGCAAAAATTGCGTATAAGCTCATGTCACCTCACAGTGAAATTTTCGCCTTAAAAATAACCTTACCAGGCTGCATGCCTTTTTTGGTGGTGAATGCATACTTTCCTAAAGGTGTAATAGATACTCGATGTTTAGACGCTGCAGTGACTTCTAGTAATCAAAATAAAATTCTAATCGGCGATTTTAATTCTCATCATACGTGCTGGGGTTTTCGAACTGATCAATGCGGTAAGAGATTATGGGAGTAGACAGCGGATAATAACTTGTGTTGCCTAAATTCAAGAACACCCACTTAAATTAATGATAGGTCTCGTTCAGCCTTAGATTTAAGCTTTGTGAGTTCATCACTCACCAGTTTGTCGTGGAGTGCGTGTGATTATGCAACTAACAGCGATCATTTGCCTATATTATTCGAGATTGCTTGCCAAGTTATAATGTCAGGCTCTCAGACTCGAGTGTTTAATAATTACACCAAATTTAGGAAAGATTTAGAATCTGCTTTGGCAACTTATTCTGAAGAGCAAGAAGATACAAAAGCCATGAGATTATGTGCACTGATCAAAAGAACATATAAAAATGCAGAATTCGTTGTGGAATCCGCAAAGAGCACAACCCACAGTCCGTGGTGGAACTCGGACTGTGCCCGGGATTTCCGACGAAGAAAGGCAGCTTGGAAAAAACTTATGTATAACCAGTGCCCTCAAAACTGGTCTGATTACAAGTATCACGCTGCAAGTTTTAAACGCACAGTCTTTTTAGCTATAGAACAATATGATAGAAAACATTATGAGCACCTTTCAAAAGCTTGTAGGCGCTGTTCAGGTTCATGAGATCACGTAAAATGATGCCATCTCCAAATAATATAGGGTTTGAGATTATGTTCTTGAAAGAAACAAAGAAATCCTTAGAAATCATGGCTAAAGGCCTGGAGTGTAGATTCACATCAACTAAGCCTTACGATCCACAAAAAACAGCGTTAACGATTGAAGTTACTGAAGTTACAGAGGAAGAGTTAGCACAAGTGATACATGGTTTGACCTCATAAGCTCCTGGTCCGGATGGAATCACAGCTGCTATGATAAAAATATTATTCAAATTATCACCATGTGACCTACTAAACAATGTACACTATTCGTTAAAGTATGCCTGGATTCCGTATGAGTGGAAATTAGCTAAAATAGTGCCGATACAAAAAAGACAAGGATTCGGATATGTCATAGAAAACATTCGACCCATTTCTGTTACATCTAATATGGTGAAGCTCATCGAAAGAGTGCTCCATAAAAGAATTCTAATATGGATGGAGGAAAATTCGATATTAAATCCAAATCAAATTGGCTTCAGAACAGATTGTTCAATCTGGTGTGCACACGCAGATTTAGAAAGCCGCATTCAGCTTGCTCGCAAAAAAAAGACATCATGCGGCACTAGTGACATTGGATATGGCTAAGGCATACGATAGTGTAGAACATTCAGTTTTATTAGACATATTAGAGAGCCACAATCTCCCAAAATGTATATTGGCGTGGGTGAGGGAATTTTTGAGAGGAAGAGAGTTCTATTGTTTTAAGGATGGATGCGCATCGTCAAAGGGCAAACAAACACGCGGTGTCCCCCAAGGCGCTGTGTTATCGCCAGTTCTATTTAACATCTTAATGAGCACTATACAGCATTGCCAGGACGTGAAGATGTTCGTATATGCTGACGATATTGCATTTTTCACGGCACATAGTGACATATATTCTTTATATCAAAATCTACAGAGATATGTCAATATGCTGTAGAGATGGCTAGATGCAGTCTGCATGACCTTAAATGTAATTAAGAGTGCAGTATTGATATTCCCGTTATCCGATTCCATCTCGATTTCAATATGTTATAAACAAGAGCCCATTCCGCAGGTGGAATCTCTTAAATATTTGGGAGTAATTTATAATGCCAACCTAAACTGGACTCCCCACATAGAAAGAATGGCATCTAAAGCACAGCGCGCCTTAGGAAATCTTCGTAGACTGAGCAGCCGCCGATATGGTCTACGCAGAAGCACAATTGTGATGATATATAAATTGTATATGCTACCAATCCTAGAATTTGGGTGCGTATTGTTCTCAGGTGGCCCTGCTTATAAAATAAAGCCTCTGGTTATGCTGGAACGAGAGGCCTTGAGATTGTGTCTAGGACTTCCTAGGTTTGTAACAAACAATGTTTTGTATCACGAAGCACGATTACCTACATTGCCTTGCCGTTTTCGTATCCTAACGGTTCAGACGTTTCTGAAATTTTATAGCTATGCGCCAAGACGATCTGAATATGATTTTATAAATGACCCAGACACCTTTTTTCTAGCCCATTGGCCACGGTTTCGAACACCTCAAATTGCTTTTGTTCAGAAACAACTAGATAGGATAAATGTAAAAAATTGAGATGTGATTGCGGCGCAGGTTACAAATAGAATTCTTAAGATAGAATTCGATGAGATTTTTCCCTCTAGGCCCAAATTACAATCCTATAGGGTCTTAAATAGCCGACTGCAGGATTATCTTGCCCACGCAGAAACGAGTAATATTATAGCCACAGATGCTTCAGTAATGGATGAAAAGCAGGTGTAGGTATATACTCCCATTCGCTTGACTGGTCTTTTTCATTAAGATTACCGAATTTCACCCCAGTTTCTGAAGCTGAACTGTTGGCAATAGTTCTAGCGCTGCGAAAGCTACCTTTGAATGCTGCTAACGCGATCATAATCACGGATTCTCTGTCAGTATGTACGTTGATTACGGCGTCAAAAAATCGATGGCCTTAAAGACGCTCCTTATGCTAGTTCCTCCTCAGCTGCAGCTACTGAAATTAGTATGGGTACCCGGTCAATGCGGCTTAGAATTAAATGAAATCGCCGACTCTCTAGCACGAGCAGCATTGAAAGGGCCAGTACTATCAGTCCTTTCCGAAGTGGCCACTATAACTGCGACAAGATACAGAAAGCTTGCGCTTAGTGCAGACGCTATGGAAGCAATCTTGTCAACACCAGAATTCACTCATTTAAGATTTCCACGAAAAATTAATTGGTGTCCTACAAGACAGTTGGAAACCATAATAAATAGATTTCGATGTCGTGTCCCCCCGTTAAATTTCTATTCACATAGGGCTGGTCTGGCGATATCACCACTATGCAACGTTTGTTCGGAATTGGAAACAATAGAGCACTATTTTTTGTCATGTCGCCGAAACAAATTGCTCAGAAAAACACTCTTAGTCCTCCCATTCGCTAGCCCGGGGCTGAATTTCACTATAAAAAACATACTTTCCTTCGGTGCTTACGATCTGGGCTTCAGCCACGAGAACGTTTTCTATGCAGTTTGCAAGTACCTAAACGAAAGTAAAAGAATTAGGCTTTTAATTCCGTGATTATTATTTGTGCAAAAAAATTCCAACATACACAAGAGCATTGTTTGACCATGCTGATTCCTATTCAATGTAATGAATAACTGCCTTATCTGAACGAGTGACAATCAACTATTGCACTCCTTTCATTCTGCCTAGGGTGTCTTTTTTTTTTTCTTTCTTTTTTCTGGTGGGTGGTTTCGATATTAAAAAAATCTTACTGAATTAAGTCATCGATTCTTGGCTGACCCCCCTGAGTGGGTACGAGCCACGGCTGTGGAATCATCATCATCATCATCATCATCATCATCCTTGTTGATGTTTCAGCTCTTTCCTAAACCGTGGTCTGCGACGACTAAAAGATTACCATGCTAGTGAACCACTACCTTTTCAGATCTTTAGTTTATAATTCGTAGTTATGTCTTTCAAAAACAAAAGGTGGTTTAACCGCTTTCTCAGCACACATTTTTGTTTTTTGGTAGTATTATTTTAAACTACTTTTTCAGATTGGCTTCATTTTCAGTTTAGTTTCATTTAAGTATCCTGCCGCCCGGTTCTTGGCCCATCCCCCTTTATGGGTAAGCGCCATCCATCAGAGTTCATCAGCATCAGCATCAGCATCCCCCTGAGTGGGTACGAGCCACGGCTGTGGAATCATCATCATCATCATCATCATCATCATCATCATCCCGGTTGATGTTTCAGCTCTTTCCTAAACCGTGTTCTGCGACGACAATTGTAGCAAGCACAAGTTCAGTCGTGGCATCACCTCGACTTTTCCCGTCTCTCCCAGATGAGTAAGATCCGGAGTTTGCTTCGTTTCTTTGGGGAAAGCTACGAACTCACTGCAGCGTATAGCGTGAGTAGGCCTAGCCGTCTAGGAAGTATAAGGCTGTGCTGCACACCTTGAAGACCTCATTCGAGACGAGAATTTGCGTACGTCCCGAAAGGATCGCGCATTTTACGCATTTTTTACGAGGCTGGGTGCGCGGTGTTCGTGACATGTTTGAAGAGGATTCAAACGATGGCGCCTCACTAAAAAAAGCAAGACCTTCGAGACCACCGTACTCCGCCGCTAAATAGGTGTCCCGAGAAAGACTTTTGTCAGAAGATGCGGAATATAAAGGAGCGAATATGGGGCAATGTTCTTTCAATACGAGATGTAAGCTCCAGCTCCAAATATAGCGGTTTTCGAAGGGAAGGTCAAACAACCCTCAGAGTCAACCCGCAGTTCCTGGCGAAGATCGGAGAGCAATCGGCGCTCTGCTTTGTAATAAACAAGGAGGTCTACAGAAAACTTGATATTAAGTATATTTGCTATCGAACAAAAACTTTTCCACTCTTTGGCCGCTTCATCCGTCCACACGTTGCACCATTAGAATACGGAGAAGCTCCTCGCTTCTATAAACAAGTTAACTACGGTGCTAACCATGGAACTGCCTATACGAACCATTGTCCTCGAAGATCTTTAGAGAAAGAGGGATGATTGTTAATCTAAAGCCAATGGTTGGCCCATTTCTCTCTATTACAGTCACGTGGTAATGATGTTCAAGAAAGAAGCACCACCTGCTTAAGACAAGACTTTCGATTTAGGCGAACTTGTGGCCGATAAAAAAGGAAGGCACGGGAACTTATCTGCGCATGCCCATGCTACATGTTAAGCTAGCAAGCTGACACACGTGCTGGTCTACGTGAAAGATAACTGTTAAGGTACTTCAGTTTTGTTTATGCAAGTTAACAGTTCACTCACGCGTTCACCAACCGTTGACAAACTTGCAAAAAGAGGAACTCAAACACCTTAATGGTATTCTGAACAGTATTATCTTATCCGCCGTTGTGCGCGCCTTCGGTTCTTGGTAGGCGTTTTAGGTGTCCTATTGCGATAGCAATCATATGGGCACTCTCGGCTGGATTTGCCGCCAGCGTCGACGTCGGCGTCGGCGTCGATGTCATGCACCGTATATCTATACGTATCTATATATAAATAAAAACGCAAAAAAAGAAAAAAAAGCCTAGAAAAAAATTACAGCGCACGGAAACGTGAGACCTGTGCGTCGTGAAAGCGAGGCGTTAACCACTGAGCCACCCAGAACACATCCTTCACCGTTCAAACGGCAACCTACTTACATCTACAACTTAACGCTGCTCACGAGCATCTCGGGGGGACGGGGAGTTGTGTTTTCAGCATTACCAGCAAGATGGCACAATGAGCGCGCGTCGCCACATCGCGGGGCGGCGCCCGCTCTAATCTCCTACGCGTACTTTGCCCGGCTTAGAGAGGAAAAGTGATGCACCCTCACGCGCCATTATCTCGCGAGGGCGAGGAAGGAAAGGTCGTACGCCTTGGCTGGCTTCGGGCTTTACCTGGAACGATTCTGCTGTAGTTACCAGGTGCATAAAAGTCACTGCAATCATTGCAGTCTCCGTTTGCGAAACGCGCGCTTTTCAGATACAGCAAAGTAACAAATGAGACGCTTATTCGCGTGCATCCGTACCTGTGAGTACGTTTTGTGCGTCATTAGTGCGTGAGGAACGCGAGGCATGCTGCGATATGCTTTCTATTCTGCGCGTGCATGACCTTTCAATTCGTTGCTATCGCGTTAATTGCTGCACCTTTCCGGCAAATCTGTGACATTTTTTATTAGAACGAACACTTGCCAACTTGCTTGGCTCTCTATTATTAAAAACTAGACTTTTTTTCTCACGCGGCATGTAATAGAGAGCCGTCGCAATACTCCAATACTAAACCACTTATTTTTAACCCTGTTGAAGTGACATAACCTGCAAGTGTGTGTGTGTGTGTGTGTGTGTGTGTGTGTGTGTGCGTGCGCACGTGTGCGTGTGTGTGTGTGTGTGTGTGCGTGTGTGTACGTGTGTGTGTGCGTGCATGTGCGTGTGCGTGCGTGTGCGTGTGCGTGCGTGCGTGCGTGCGTGTGCGTGTGCGTGCGTGCGTGCGTGCGTGTGTGTGTGTGTGTGTCTTTTTTGAGATTTGTTGCACACTGCTTTGAAATAACGTACGTTGCGAGTCTGCTGTAACTTTGTTGTTATTGTTACCATTATCCACGCTTTATGTGTGACAAATATCGAACTGTCATGACTTACAGCAAACTCCTTCCTCACTGTATAGCCTCTGGGGCTGTGGGTATACCGGATAATAATAATAATAATAATAATAATAATAATAATAATAATAATAATAATAATAATAATATTAATAATAATAATAATAATACAAAATATTATTATTATTATTATTATTATTATTATTATTATTATTATTATTATTATTATTATTATTATTATTATTATTATTATTATTATTATTATTATTATTATTATTATTATTATTATTATTATTATAGACTGCTCGCGTCCTGCACCCAATCATAAGACATTGACCGCAAACAATTGAGACGCTTATTTAGCACCCCAGTGCGCCGTGCAATGCGAACAGTCATTGCGGTTGAAACTCGGAATACATCAAAATAAAACGCACGTGGCACTACATACGGCTCTTGTCTCATCTATTATCTCGTTCCTTGACCTAGCTCTCTGGGAGCCATGTTGTCGTGGGACACATGGGGTGATGCAAATACATTGAAGCCTCAATATAACGAACTCGAATATTATAAAATATCGGCTATAACGAAGTAAATAAAATGTTTTGCAATAGATACCGTGTTACTAATAACCTTTAGAGCGAAATTTCGGATATACCAAACCAATTTTCTTGCGAGATGCAACTTTGTTATACTTAGGTGAGAATGTACACCTATTGGTTTAGGTTTCCGGTACTCGTTACTGAATGGAGCTAGGCCTCTGTAATGCCAGCCATGTTACCTGTGTCTCACTGACCAGTCGCCGTATTACCCTTCCATAAAACCATCCGGAATAAACGCAGCAGCTCAGTCTCCTGCCAGTCTCGTCTAAGCTCGCTTCAGAGTCGTACGTCGCTCTCGCGTGCTCCCGTCGCTCGTCCGCCCCACCAGGGGGCCGCCGCGCTTTCGCGCGCTCCTGCCCGCCATGACACAGATGTTTTCAATGCAGGTAGCCAGAGCAGCAGCACTCAGTCCAGTTCCACTTCGAGCAACGTAAACAACCCGTCGATTACAGGTAAGTAAAGGTGATGCTTGGCGCAGCAAGACGTTGTTTTCTTTTTAATGTGCCCGAAGAACAAAACGGAGCTAAAGAAGGGACGGAAATGCACTGCGTCTTTTCCTCGTCCTGTTTTCAGCCCTGTTTTCTCCTTCGTTCACTCTGCACCAACTGGGCCAATCAAGCACGCTGATTTAATGGACACGTACCACAAAAGATACCTCGGAATTTTCCACGAGAGCTGATCCCGGCCACATTCTAATCGAATGTTGCAAGTAAAGGTGCCAAGCCAATAGCTAACGAGACTCTTGAAAAAGTAATAAGCCCTGCGACACAAAGAGGTGCTCTTTTCTTTGCGCCTTTTGGCACTGTGGAATGCACCGATATCACTGGGCTAGCACAACGCGTGAAACAAATTTGTTATTATGCGAGTTCAATTGGAAACCCCACTGACTGCGGTTCCTAACGACACGAAAGGGTTATATTAATTACTGAAAGTGACATTTCATCACGTGACGGTGAGTACATTGGTTGTGCATTCTGATTGGCTTGTAATAGGGTGCGCACTTGTAGTAGGGTGCGCATAATAGGGTGCGATTGGTTCATGATCTCAAGTAGACAGCGCCGTGGTTTGTGTCCTTTATTCAGCCCATTTTTTAGCGCTATTTTTTCCCTACTTGATTGGCTTCTGCTTACAAAAAAAATAAAAGCATCTTTCGTGCTTATGCACCCAATAATGAATATTTTAAAGTTTTCCATATTCTAGATAATAAATATTTTTAAATAACTAACGCCTAAAATATCGCAACACATTGAGTGTGCTGCGCGAAGGTCACCACGAAGAAACACTTCCAGAAAATTTCTGTGTAAAGAGCTCAGTCATTGGCAATGGCCACTGACGGGTTTGGCTCAGTGACATCCAAAAAAAAAAGTTCTTTATGTGTGCTTGCTCTAATTCTGGACCTTAACAGACTGAAGTTTTCGGGCAACGATTCTCCTAGTCTATTTGTGTTCACCTAAGTGTCCATGACTAGTACATCCGTCAGCACTACAGGAGGCAGCCACAAAAACTTTTTCTGGCCCCTTAACATTTAGCCCTTTAAGTGTGTTGTGAGATTCAGCCGAAATTCCGCAATCTGATCTACCATGGGTGCTACTTGCACAGAAAGTGTAACCAATGAAAAAGGTTATCTTAAAGGGCCAGTTGGTTTCCCTCCGTAACCAACGAAATGCCGTACAAGGACGAGCTAAGATATATGTTTGCATAAGTATGCGCTGATCGTTTTACTTTATGCTTAGGCAAAACAAACCCACGGATACTCTGCAGGAAGGCTGGGTAAAAACTTTCAATTACAATACGGCTCTGCCAACTCGTATTTTCTTGCCGTTTTTTTCACGAGTCAATATTTTACAGTTAATCTAAAACATCAGCTCTGAGTGAGCAGCAACTGTATACTTGAGTACGAGGCCCCCTTAAGAGCCAGAATCAAGCTATATAGAAATGCAATGAAACAGCTTCCTTTCTCTAGACGTTGCTTATTTTAATTTTAATCCTTTATTTTTAGTACAGAAGGAGGTTTCAGTGTTACAAGACTGTCAGGAGGACCTCCTGCTAGTCTGTAAATACCGACGAATTGCATATTATTTCGCAATACACATTAAAACATCATGAACTGCATAGTTTCGTTTTCATGTTGCCTACTGTTTCTTCGCAGAAGGGGGAACCGACTTTGCTCGCAAAACGTGCCTTTAGCGCAGGACAATTGGATGTTGCTGCCTTGTGTCTGAAGAACAGCGTAAAGTTGGGCTAGTTTGGCGACGTTCATCGTGTACAGGCTTCTTAACTGCATTAAAGTAATTTAGCGTCGCTGACTCTTATCTCTCGTGGAAACGTACAGCTCCCCGATTCTCGAGGTGTTAAGGACGATGTTAACTCTTCAACCCCCTCTAACACATTTCTTCTTTATGATATCTTTTTCAGGACTGAGCGTAAGTGTCACGCCCTGTTCTATATTGCATGCAAAAAAAAAACAACAGACTGGCCTTGAAAAGTTTGAGCAGCAAACGCTTTGGCTAAAATGGATACCAAAACAGTAAGCACGGAGATGAATGACTGAAAATTGCGCTGTCATGCTGATGTTTAGATCTCTTAAGAAGATAAAAGGATCCCTTACCTTCTGGTCGATTGTACGGAAGTAAAAGAAAAAGGTAACGTTGCAGCCTCGGTAGATCATGTTTGCAAAGTCAAACATGCTAGCAACAGTCTAAAGAGGATAACAGTGTCCAGGGAGCCTTCGTTGAGAAAAGCATAGGGGCAAAGCTAATATTGGATTATATACTTTCACGCATTCAAGTTATTTTTCTTGTGAATCTTTTCTACCTCACTATTCACGTGATTTCGATAATCTTCAAAGCATATTCCGCCCACTGTAAGCAAGCACAGAGTTCTTACATCATGTTTCTTCGGAGTGGGTGTGAAAGGGATGTTAAGATGGGAGAAGTTTCGCTACAACTTAGGAGACCATAGATTTGATCAGGTTCTTGGGAATTCACTTTGAAAACAGCGCAACAACACAAGGACAACGAAGGGAACAACTGGTACTGTGCCTTTCCTATCGTGTCCTTCGTCCTTGTGTTGCGCTGTTTTCGAGATGGATGTTCATTACAGCATCACCCTCACCTTCACACTCAGCCCTCACAGTCAGCATTCAGTGCGAGGGTAACGATTGACGAGCATACCTTAACGAAAGATTTGGTTGTCTTTACATGGAAGGGTGCAAACATGATGGTAACTTGGAATGAATACAAGACGCGGTGCCACATTTTGTATCCATCCGTTTGTGCTATCGTATTTTGCGCACCACTGTGTGTAAATGAATAACGAACTAGCTTAGAAGTCCGTGCTTCTCGAGCTAAGAACGAAGAAAAAGGACGGCACCGTTTGCAGCATTCTCTTGTTTTGCTTCCTTGCTCTCAGTCGTGCTCACAAATATTTCGTTTAACAACCAGGCAACACTAAGAGGCAACCCACCTTCCTACGTGCCTATACCTCTCTCCACGCAGGGATCTACCGCTGGGTCCCACAGTCAGGCCACCACGACGGGCCGCACCATCCGAACGTCATCACAGCGCAGCGATATAGCCATGTTGCCTCCACAGCACGCTGCGCAAAACAACGACGGGGCGCGCCACCCGACCGGCGATGTGCCCATCGCGGTGGAATCGTAAGCAAAGCTGGCTACTTTGTACCGATGTGAAAGCTGTGCGCGGGCCACACTTTGCAAACTGAGCCTATCCCGGGCTCACCGGCTGCATCCAATGTCTGCCCGTATATGCCCTGCGAACCTGCCTGGCCCGGCCCTACGTGTATTAACAAAACGCCGGGCTTCGCCTGGTGCGGCCCGATATTATGCTATAGGTTTGCTGCGGAGTAAAGATATCGCTTTCCCTTAATCTGGCATTTTATTCAACATAGAGCCAAACATAAGCAAACGACACCTGATAGTCTCTAAAAAAGATGTGTCAAAACAACAAGCTGTCTAATTAATCGGGCTTTAGTGAAGTGCGGCGTTAGTGAATCGCATACTCCGCTGCTCCAAAGTTCCGTTCACTCCTTGCATAGGTAGCCGCAATTGGGAATATTTTTCTTCGAAACTTATCAAACTTAGGTTAATTAGACTGTTCATTCTTGCAGAAGCTGAGTACCTCAGATGCCAGACAAAGGGGTTATTGTATGGACAGATAATCCCGCATCCTATGTTGTCTCATGCCTACATGTTGCAAAAATAATCAGGCACAGCGTCACAATTTCAGACTCAATACCGACTTTGTACCTGGCTCGACCCGGCCGATAATAATAAAAAAAAACAATGTAGCCCACTCCCAGCCATCACACGAGAATTGAAGACGTCAGCCTACCCAAACCCTGAAAGCTGTAGTTGAAGAGCAGGGACCACTAGGGAGCTTTATAGTTCAGGTTACGTAGAATATTTTGTTGGCGTTTGTCGCCACTACAAATGCGTCGTGAGCCAGTTCTTGCGTATGCAACGAACGCTAGTTTTGCCTACCTTATTTTCAAATCTACCTAGTGTTGCACAATTTGTCCAGCTGTCGATGTCATCCGCCGTGACTGCTATAACACGCGATTACCAGCAGCGTGCTCAAAACAGGCCAACGTCCCAAACGAAGCGCCCGAGTTCTGGTTCACTTCACCAGTTTCGGCGGATCAACTTTCGCTGCTCCACTCGGACTCGTTGGAAGAAAGGCTCGACTCTTCCTCCCATTCCGTCAGTGGAACGCAATTGCTACAAACTAGAAGAAAAGCTTGAAATGTGGCCGAGTCACTTCGGGTTTGAATTTACGGTACACTTCAACCACTTTGTGACGAACACTGATATGGCGAAGGATTGGTTACAGTGAACTGAATACGCATACTTGTTGGCATGATTCACTTAAGTGACATTTCTTTTTGTTGTAACGAAACAGAAAACGCAACAGCCGCGTTTAGGGAATAGCGACTCTCCACTGCGGAAGTTTGCCGAAGCTTCTCATTGACTTTAATGTTCAAACTTCTGTAGCTATTTGGTGCTAACGCAGGCACACGTTTTCTAATGGCTCTAGATTCATAGGGCCATATCAATGTAATATCATCTGGTTTCATTCAGTTTATTGCTCCGACACGTCAAGAACTTTTGGTGACTTTCAAGGGCTAAGGAACAGCTAAAAACTCCTCGTTACACTCTACTCTTAAGGCCAGTGGCACAGCGGGTTTAAACAACATTTACGTATCAACATGCACTCGCTTTTATATGCGCGTGTTTATTCGTGAGCACAATTTAAAAAAAAAATATCTGATGTGAGTCGAGGAGGGAGAAGTTTGAACTACCAACGATGTCTGGTTAAGTTCTACAGTGTAAATACGCCCAAATTATTTTGTGACACCCAACTGATCAGACGAGCTAAAACTAACGTGTGACTGTCACCTTCCGATGTCTTGAACTCGCAGCGAGCAACGTTTCAGAAAGGCGCTGTCCACGGTGTGCCCGGCGCTTGCCCTCATTGCCCTCTTGCTGCTTCTGGGTGCTTTCGTGCTCTACCTATTTGCAGCATCAGCAGGTGCGCATTTGACTGTTTTTTTTTTTCGACAACGCTACAAAGTTATGGCGAACTCCTACAACTTGAACTGTCGTACACTGCGATTGATGTGAATCATTCGTTTCGCTTTGGGCATCAGCACGCACAGAGTTTATTCACTGCGACGAGAGGGAGCGTGGGCGTTATTCATCGTGGTCTCGATCCACCGTTCTTCAAAGCCGAAAAAACCAGGCTCCGCAATGCGTGCAACAACGAGAGTTATTCTCACGAACACTTGCCATTGGTTCCCGGATTTCCGGGGTATGGGAACGAGAACAGTTCAGCGAAAGCAACATCGGGGTGCTAGGTCACCACTTCCGCCAAAAGACATTTACGGGACATGACGGCGACGACAATGCCAATGGCTAAAAGCAGCCGAGAGTGTCCATAAAATTGATATTGTAATAACACCCTGCATTGTCATAACTTTGCACATTCAAAAAAAAAACAACAACTGTAATGTCCGAATGACAAAAGATGTGGAGCAGAACTGCCCTCTTATCTTTAGATTGATTAGGAGGGGCTGCCTCCTCGCTAATTAGCTAATGTTCAGCGGATGAGATTTGAAAAGTTTGCTGCTATAACGTGGCAACAGAATGCGCATGGCCGGGTTGATTGGCGGAACATGGAAGATGTATTTGCCCTTGAGAGCACGTAGGCAGGCTGATTACGATGATTACAATGATGATTATGGTGATAATAATCTTTAATTAGATTGTCTTGATCATTGTGGAGAACAAGTAAACAAGTTCTGTGTTGCGGTGCCTATCACGTTAACAAATGAGCGTAGAAGTGAACGACGACCTCACACGATTGGCCGGTGGCGCAGCGATGACGAATCGTTGAGCCGGAAAACACGAGACGGCAAGCGGTAGTTTCTAGTGGCTCCACGCAGCGTCGCTCCTGATCACACTGCTCCGTCTCCCGAGTTCAACGCGGGAAAGCCCTCTTCCGTGAGGGAATTAAGTCGAAAGTTATCGAGCGAAAGACAACTTGTTGGGGCGTTTCGCGCTGCTAAATGTTTCACAATTGTAGTTTTGGTTCCATTTTTTTATGTAGTCTAGATTTTATATGCAATCACAGTAAAGGTGTTGTGACCTAACACAGTTCCATCGAAGGCATGATCTCATTTACCCGAGTTAGGTGTGGCCAGGTTCCACTATAATACGAGATAGGTGTAGCACGTATGTCATCTTTCGAAATATTAGGATAGTGGTTAACATGTGTAAAAATATGCACTAAGGTGACCACTCACTGCATACGAGAAGGATGTACACTTGTGATCAATGCGTGGTCACTGCATGTTGCTGCGCCCTGCAACACTGGCTGGAAGAAATTTGTGTTGGTGTTGTGTGATTTCATCTAATACTGCTTCGCAGGTCAAAGTGACCCAACTACCTCGACGACCACATCCAATACAACCACCACCACTTCAACGACCACCACTCGTAAGTCAACCTACGGTTTCATTTCTATAATGAGGATTTGTGTTATTTCTGCTAAACTGGAATTTAGCGCGTATGGACATTTAAATATTGAAATTTTCTCAGCCTGCATGAAAGATGATTGAAGTGCTAAGTACGAGCAATACGTGCCGAATGCCGATGGAGGCAAGTACTGTCATCGGTACCTTGAAATTATTTTTATCACATCGATCCACACCGGTACCGTTCCCTCGTCCTGGAAAATAGGTAAAGTCCTTCCTCTTTTCAAATCCGGCGATAAGCACTCCTTTTCCAATTATAGACCAATTTCATTACCCTCATACTCATGTAAAATGCTTGAACACGTAATCTTTAAACATATCATGAACTTCCTCGAGTCTAATAACCTTCTGTCCAATTTTCAACATGAGTTTCGACGCGGCTTCAGCGCGGTGACGCAACTTATTGCCTTTTCACATGACATTTCCATGAACCTTGACGCAGGATATCAGATTGATGCCATCTTTATCGATTTTTCTAAAGCCTTTGACACTGTTATTCATTCAAAACTCTAGCACAAATTAAATAAGATCCTCAACAACCCATAATTAGTTCACTGGATTTCTTGCTTTCTTTCGAACCGTTCTCAATTTGTGTGCTTTGATTCCGTTGCTTCTTCCCCGGCCAAAATCCCTTCTGGTGTTCCGCAGGGCTCAATCCTCGGGCCTTTGTTATTTTTGCTTTATGTTAATGACTTGCCTGATATTGTTCATTGTAAGATTCGTTTGTACGCTGACGATTGTGTTTTAGATCATGTAATCCACTCGCCCAATGATCACATCCTTCTCAACGATTCATTTGCATCTTTCTGTAACTGGTGCCGTTCCTGGCAAATGAACATTAACTACAAAAAAAACTGTGTTCATGTCCTTTACTAATAAATTAGTTCTTTCAGATTTCAACTACTCATTTAATGGACTGTTTTTGCTGAGAGTTTACCAATATAAATACCTTGGCGTGCTTTTCACTCCTAACATGTCCTGGCCTCACCATATTGATTACATTACTTCTAGAGCGCTAAAAAACTTTGTTACCTCCGGCGTACACTATCTGCGGCCCCTAGCGATACAAAACTAACTGTGTACAAGACCCTTATCCGCCCCGTGCTCGAATACGCGTCACCTGTATGAAACCCCTACAACCAGTGCCAAATAAAACAAATAGAATCGGTACAGAAAAAGGCCATTAGATTCATCTTCAGGCGTTATGACTCTGCTTTTTCACCTACGTCAGCATTACCATCTTTGAACCTATCTCTATTTTCATCGCGAAGGAACATTGACTCTCTCAAGTTATTACATTCTATAGTTTATTCGACGTGCAAACTTTCAAAAGATCTCTACTTAACATGTTCCAGACCTTCTTCAACACGCCAATACCATCCTTTGAATATGACACCATTCTACACCCGTACTAACACGTTTAAATTTAGCTTCTTTCCACGAACTGATGAACTTTGGAATAACTTATCCGGTGACATACGTTCTTTGCCCTTAAATGAATTCTTGTTATCCATAACTACCCTTTGACAGTTTGTCTTTATCCGTTTCACTGTTTACTGTGTTCTCTTCTTTGCCACCATGTCTTCATTATGCCACCATGTGGTGCCATGTATTGCCACTTTGTATTTTGCTTTCCTTCGCAAAGTATTACACCATGTTTTGTACCGGCCTGTTACCCACTCTTGCTATAGCCCTTACGGGTTGCAGTATGTAAAAACAAATAAATAAATCGGTAAACCAATGTGCTCTTAAGCTTGTCGATATTCATGCATGTGGCATGAAAACAATTTCAGCATCATGGTTGGTGGTCGCTTCAGTTTTGGAATAAACAATTTTCTTGTTGGTGCTGATGCTTATTCGCTGAATCGTCACAGACCGACGATTCGACGTTCTGCGAGACGTAATATATATTTGCCTGTAACGAACTGATTACATAAAAGTATAAAAATGGGGGCACGTAGTCTGCTTTGAAAAAGCATCGTTCCAATGCGTAATACAGATCAAGGGGGGGGGGGCAATAAACAATGAGCGGTATAAAAAAGCGATAAGTAACTCGCATTCGCTGACGCATATGAAAGGCCTTAAGGGACACGATATCACGAATTGAAGTCTTGTGCAGCACCGCTGAGAGTTCGTAATGTCACCCAAGAAAACTTCGTAGTCCACCAGGCCAAGGCGTTGGAGTGCCTTGTATGACCCGAACTAGCGTCTATGAAGTTTCTCGCTCAGGCCACGTTGGCATATCGGTGTCCAGAACTAAATATGTATAAAGATGTATACAAACAATCAGTGTTCTTATGATTGAGGTCCACGGTTTGGTGTTGAATGTCATGTCGAAGACTGTATAGTGATAGCTGTGGGCCATTTGATGGTTTTCACGCACAGGCAGACGAGCGGTTGAGCTTCCTCAGTGCGATGCAAGCTGGGAGAAACGTTCACCTATTCTTTGTCACTGAAGTTCACCAGCATATCGAGCATCGTCTTACTCCGCCCATATAGACCAACTTCAATGGCATCATCTGCGTCGTTTTTTGTACGGCTCTGTTGTATGCGAAGATCACGTACCGAAGGATTGCATCTCGCGTGTTGTACTCGACGTCAACTTAAAAGGCCAGCATGTTGGCGATGGTCTTTGCATGCTGGCAATGGTCTGGCGATGATCTACCATGTGCATGGTAGGTGGTAGTGCAGCGGTTGCTTCTTTGGCTTTCACTCTAACTCTATTCAAAGAAGTTGGGGACAAAATGTCCTGAGCTAGATTATAGGTGGAGCTCCTATTCCAGAGCTCGACTGGCTACAACCGTCTGCCTTGCGTATCCCAGGAAATATCT
Organism: Rhipicephalus microplus; assembly: GCF_043290135.1. Lineage (NCBI taxonomy): Eukaryota > Metazoa > Arthropoda > Arachnida > Ixodida > Ixodidae > Rhipicephalus > Rhipicephalus microplus. The sequence goes on along the minus strand of NC_134706.1, from coordinate 26,288,302 downwards.
TGTGATCGCCCGAGTTCGGTACGCAGTACAGGCTACCTCTGTCGGTGATGAGAAGAACTAGTACGTCATGCACGAGACAATTTAAAAAAAATAACTTAGCAACTTTGTGTGAACACCTTCGCAAGAATGTCGCTATTGACGTCTGAGTATTTCACTAGATTCTAAACTTCCTTGTCATCTCTCTGTCGTTTGGTGAAGTCGAAGGTACTCGCCATTCTCAAAATGCACTCATCGTCCTGGTCGTGCTGAGGCGGCGGAGCGATAGAGGCGTGAAGCAGGCAGCCCGCGTCAGGGTGCTTTTTTTTGGTAAACATGAATAACGTCGAATTTCGGATCTTCTATAGACTTCAAAGTGCGAGCAGACCTTCAATTTAGCAAGTTTAGCTGTGGAAGTCGCTCAACTTTGCTTTACAGACGTAGAGGTAGGGGCGCAAAATGGATTAAGCCAAAACGATCGGAGACACTATACTTTTCTGTTATGGAATGGCAAGCCTAACTTAGCGAATGGCTAGCACCAGTAATAAACCTTCAGAGGACGGTAAGCAGTCCTTCGATGCCATTCCATGTAGATTTTCCTGTCAGCGTAATTGTCGGAATGCGCTAGTACCCGGGCCTCTGCTGGCGTCATTTCAGTTTCGGATTCGTCATCTTGGAGCGCTTACAACTATAGTTCCACGTCGCTCTTCTATAGGTGCGTTATATAGTGGCTCGGCTATCCCTGGAAATGTCTTCTCAAAGCCCCCGTAATAGCCGTGAAATCATGGCTTCCTGGTCGTTTGAAGGCGGGAACGCCGCGATGACACCTGTTTTTCACGGGTGGGAAGGGGGGGGGGGGGTGCTCCAGACTTGCTAATGATGTCACCCGAAAACATAAGCTCGTCGTACATGAAGGTGCACTTCTTCGATTTCGACGAGACGCTGGACCTCATGACTGCCTGAAGTACAGCTTCAAGGCGTCTGAGGTGTTCGTCGAAGTTATACACGATAACGTCGTCCAAGTAGACGAAGCAAGGTTGCACATTCAGGCACCCCAGTACTGTATCCATAATACATTTCAAAGCCGCCGCTGCCATGTAAGAACCAAAAAGCATAATCTTGATCTCGAAGAGGCCATTCAGTTTCATAAAAGCAGTCTTCTATCGGTACTGGCCAATAGCCAGTATTAAGGTTAATCGACGAAAAGACTTCGCGTAGGATGATCCACGTCATCGTCAATCCGTGAGTGATTATACACGTCTTGCTTAGGGATTTCGTTTAGGCGACAATAATCCAAACATAAACGTAGGGTCCCATCGTTTTTTTATCACTAACACATCAAACCACGTCCATGAAATTGTGGTCAGCTGAATGGAGTCGCCGCGTAGCATTTCATCGACTTGCATTTTTACAGCTGCGCGTTTTCGCGTCAGACTCTCTATGAGCTCTGGCAGATTGGTCCGGCTTTTTCTTTTGATAGGATGCAGCGCTTCGCGACAAAAGTCATTCGAATACATGACGATGACCACAAGCAGTCTGTAATGCAGGAGCGAAGCTTCGAGCATGCTTTTGCTGATGCTACGGAAGCCTCGGATTGACGTTGAAGTTTAGATGGCTAGGCGACTCTTCCAGTGCAGTCATAGAGGATTTTAGCTCGTTTGGAAACTTTACCTAAGCTTAATACCAGGTTACCGAAGCAATAAACGAGAAATGTCGTAAAGGTTGTCACCGGGATGGGCTGCGATGTCGTTGCAGAAGCAGTGCAGTTCCAGAAGCAGAAACACCGACAGTTGCAGAACAGTTGCAGAATCAGCGACAGTTGTAGAAGCAGAAGCTGTCGTTACAGAAGCAGTGCATATCACTACTCGAGTGACGTAATCTCTCGGCAACGGTGCAATTTGGAAAGTGTAGCCTATGCAAACTTTTGTTCTCATCAAGGTGACTCAACGAAAACGAACGAAGAAGGGTACGGCGTAGGCGAAAGTCAACGAATGAGGACAGTATTTTGGATGCACGAAAGGCCACTCGATGCTGATGCCATAGTCCGCTAAACAGGTGTTCGGTACAACCCATCGTGCTTATTGGAATAGCGCAAATAGTGAAAGCCTTCATTTCACTCCAGATGGACGGAGTGATTTAAGTCTTTCTGTGCACAACTTGTATTTATTTGTTTGTTTATTTGTTTGTTTATTGTGCTACCTTATGGCTACGGTAACAGTGACACCCACCAAGCTGCTGTATCCGCTCGTCTGCACCGTGAGCACAAACTACAGCGAGGGCGGCGCCCTGCCCCGCGACGGCCTGTGCGGATAC